>NC_135211.1:9615413-9820413 GCF_052324685.1 Brachyhypopomus gauderio | reverse complement strand
CCCCTACAGGCTGGTGTCTTTAGTCTTACCTAGGCAGTGCTGGTCAAATGTGTAGACTGTAGAATTATACTGTGATATGTTACTATTGTAAAAGAGATGATATTGTTAAGTATTGATTAAAATGTCCCCATCACTAAGGATCAAGCTTGAATGTAATTTGATACAAGTTGAAGTTTAATTGAAAAGTAATATTTTCTCTTGTAGACATTACCATATTGGTAGCACAGACTTTGACTCTATGGAGTGTTGTAATGGGCTCAATGTCCTCCTTCTCCACTCCTGAAATGTAAATGAGCATCACTATTTGCTTATAAGGACAAATTCAGGGCATATTCTAATGTTAGCATCCCAGCTCGGTCTCCTGCTCATGAATTATGCCGCTCCACATGGAGGACCTATTCATATCCATATGTGGACAAAGGGAAAGGCTTCGATGTAAAATGTACTTATGTCTTTTCAATTATAATCTGACTATTGTTCCAAAGAACACGTTTTTGGTTGTTTTTTCTTTGAGTCTAGAAGGATGGACACTCCACTTTGAATAGCTGCTGTACATCCATGAACTCGTGTGGTGTTTCTCTTGTTTCATTTAAAGGCTTTTAACAGAAGCTCTAACCTTCATTGAAGAGCTAGCTAAAGCAGAGAGGGGCAGACCTGTAGAAACACTTGAGTAGTTAATCTGCTCTTTATTGAAGCTTCTGGTGACCCCTCTCTTGAACTTTAGCTGGTTCTTTGACCTCAGGTAAAAACAATCCATTTGTTTTGATGAGTTAATAATGGATTATGCCTTTTTAGAAAGTTTTCACCTCTCAAAGAATGGCACATATTGGGCCATTGATACTTGAGCAGCATTACATGATGACTCGAGTGTAAATGCCCTTTGATTTGAGTGCATGCTTACTTCACTAAATTTACTTTGTTGCTCAGACTTTTATGAATGCTCTACTGTCAGTGTCCACATGAGTGGGAGTGTATGATATCCGTCTCCGCTCTCTGCTGCTTCAGGAGTCGGGCCTCAAGGTCAACCAACCTGCTTCCTTTGCTGTCCGTCTGAATGGTGCTCAGGGCACAATTGCTGCGCATGTGCACAGTCCGTCTGGAAGCCTGGAGGAGTGTGTAGTCTCGGAGCTGGAACGAGGTGACGTTCCAGATCATCAATACACACAATGGAGATTTTATTTACAATCTCGAAGTTTACAAATGGGATTTTGTCTATGAAATTCCAACCTAATCACATTTCATTTTGTTGTTCTAGTCAGTTTAGTTGGAAAGGGATAAACGGAAATCCACCCAAATGGAATTTTATTTTTGCAGAAAATGTTTGTTTGGCATTCGTGGTGGCATTTCTGTTTTAGTTCATGTGTATTGCCAGGTAGGGTTTTAACACGATCAGTTTCATCTGTCATTCTACAGGCAAATATGCCATTCGTTTTATACCACGTGAAAATGGCATCCACACCATCGACGTGAAGTTCAACGGCTCACACATTCCCGGCAGCCCCTTCCAGGTGAGAGTAGGAGAACCTGGACACGGCGGAGATGCCGGACTTGTCACCGCCTACGGCACCGGTTTGGAAAGAGGAACCACAGGTAAGAAACTGATAGGTACCTTGTGTTGCGCGGTGAGGAACAAGTGCTTACTGTGTGTGTGTGTGTGTGTGATGTATAATACACACATCTGTGGGTAAGGCAAGATCTAAAATCTTCACTTATCACAATTTGAGGCATGAAAATGTTCGTTTTGGCCCAAAATGACAACATACTATTATGGGCCTACACTTTTTGAAACATTCTGCTTTATATTTTTCTTTCTTTTGTCATTTAACATACATTTGTTGATATGGCATTAAAAAATCATTTTCTAGTACATATTTAGCTTTTATATTAAATGTCCATGGCCAGGAGTTTTTAATCTAAATATTCCTCATAGCATTGCATTTCTCTTTGGTAAAAGCTGTGTGCGCTTGATGGCTGTCAGCTGGGCTTCTGCTCACTGATTCACACACACACGACATTGCAAAACTTGGAATATTGGAATATCTACAAAGATGGCTTAAATTTTGTATTAACTACCGGTAACCAATTTACCATGGATCCCATTTAAAGTTAAATGTCTTTTTTTTCTTTTCTTTCTTTCTAATAATTTTCTTTTTCTGACCTAGAGCAGTGTCCTAGCTCTTAGCCGTGAAATGAAAGGGTAAACACGATATAGTGCTGAAAATTAAATTCTTTCTATGAACAGTTTGCATGCATGTTCCCCAACTCCCTGTGCACCATTTTTGCATCTTTACCGTTGTCCTTATGCCTGCCTTTATTTTTCTTTCAGGCAATCAGGCGGAGTTTATCATCAATACAACCAAGGCAGGACCGGGAACTCTGGCTGTGACCATTGAGGGGCCCTCCAAGGTGAAGATGGACTGCCAAGAGTGCCCAGAGGGCTTTAAAGTGCAGTACACCCCCATGGCCCCTGGGAGCTACCTGATCAGTGTCAAGTATGGGGGCCCTACCCACATTACTGGCAGCCCCTTCAAAGCCAAAGTCACAGGTGTGAACATGTAGCTTAGACAAACGGAGTTTTCAGATACTTGAGGCATGTTCTTGAGTTGCAAGTTATTCAGTACCTGTGATGTGCACATAGTGAATGGCTCTACACCTGTGTTCAGGCCCACGGCTTGTGAACGTGACCACCGCCAGCGAGAAGTCCACTCTGACGGTTGAGGCTGTGGAGAGGGCCAGCAGCGTGAGCTCCTCCAGCGCTTTACCCAGACCTGCTTCTGATGCCAGCAAGGTCACCAGCCAAGGCCCAGGCCTTAGCAAAGCCTACGCAGGCCAGAAAGCAAGTTTTTCTGTGGACTGCAGTAAAGCAGGTGAGCATGAACTTCACATCAGCTCAGTGGGTCATTATTGAGAGCAAATAGTAACAGAATCTAAAGGCCTATTTCTCTATCTAATGTGTTTTTTTTTATTTTAATGAATCTTTTCCATATGCTCTGCCTTTCACTATAAAAGTCTCTCTCTTGCATATTAACATGCGACTACATGGAGATTTGTTATACATTTCAAGATTCCCAGTAGGACAGTATCTAATGTCTCCAACTGCATGTGCTCTTTATTAGGGAAGAACATGCTCTTGGTGGGAGTTCATGGACCACAAACTCCTTGTGAGGAAATCATGGTAAAGCACACAGGCAACATGCATTACAACGTCAGCTACATCCTGAAAGAGCGTGGCAGCTACACACTGGTGGTGAAGTGGGGAGAGGATCACGTCCCAGGGTCTCCCTTCCATGTCACTGTCCCTTAAGGTCTTGAAGTTCAGGAACCATCAGGGAGAGACTTCTGGGAGATGGAAGGAGCACAAACGGCCAAATCATTCTAATACTTCATTAATCCCAGTCTGGTTAATGACCAGGTTTGCACTTGATTTGTATTTTATATGCAAGGAATTGTGCAGACTCTTGTGCTGAAAATGCAAGTCCTTTCTGTTTGTGGTTTTCTCAGCATTCTCTGGCATGTGTTCTCTCGAGGGGACAGAAAATGTTAATAATTTTATCTGTGTGAGTGTCAGTTGAAGATGGGAGCGTTAGATAACCTTTACTACTGATACTGTTGCCGGTTTTGGCTCCTGTGTTTCCAGACCGTTTTAATGCACACATTGTAGTAATACTTATGCTGTTATTTTTGATTCTCCTAACTGCTGCCCAAGCTGGACTACTGTATGTTTACACACTAATGACTCAAATGGGGCTCTGCAGCAGCAAGCACTGTTCAAATTATCTGTTGAAACACGCAAGACTTTCCACACCCACTACTATTTAGAATAATCTGGCATAGTTTGCAAAAATTAATGGTCAGACAATTAATACATGATACTGGAACTCACGATGTACGTCTTCATGATTCAGGCATTGCAATGTTTATTAAATGCCGTTTCTTTATTGAATCGTTTTGAGTAGCATTTAAAACTGATTTTTTTTTTTTTTTTTTCTTTTTTTTTTGAGTTTTGCTTTTGTTTCCGAGTATCTGCCACAACACGTAGTGTCAGATCATGTATACTGGCGTTCATGCTTGTCTTGTATCGCTTAATTATTAGTTTTGATAATGAGATTTTGATAATGTTTTAAAAGCAGGAGGGGTTGCTACTGTTCGCCTTTTGTATGAACCCTGGGTGCCTTAATGTGAAACTGTTAGAAATTATGTACATTTGGTAACTGAAAAACTGGAATAAAGTGATTAAATATTGGTGTCTTCCAGAATTTATTTAATATATTGATGTTCATACAATGCTTTGACAGGATTTGAAGTTGTGGGATTAATTGGTTTGACATTAAACATTGGTCTTGTATCCATGGGCTACCAGTGAACAGTTCTCTGGTGTCTGCCTCATTGTTCCATGTGATGAATGTAGATTCCCAGTCGTTGGAAATGAGATGACTGACATTTCAAGACTTCCAGCTTGGAGCAACACAGTGGCAAATTTTCAGATCGGTATCAAAGCTGGTCAGCCATCATCAGCATCCATGTTTCCTTGGATCTGCAGAGATTCCCCCCCCCCCCCCCCCCCAATGAATCTACAGCTTTACCTCAAGCTTTTTTGCTTAAGTCGGCAGGAACACAGGGATGTGAGGTCATCAGGGCCAGTTTGCTTTTATTTTTATTTTTATTTTTTTAACTCTTGTCTTATTGGGCAAGTGTACGTTTTGAAGCCTTCTCTCATCTTGTGCCATGTTGGGCAGTACATTTTGGTGCAATATCGTGTGTTGGATTTTAAATTGAGGCTGACATGATGGAACATGGCGATTACTGGTAATGAGCCTCCTGAATAATTGCACCTTTATTTTTCTATTTTTATTTCAGCAGCAGTTCCCATAATTTTAATTCTTGCTGGCTTTCATATAAATGACTTCAATTCATATTGGTTGTCATATGAATGACTTTCATTCATGCTGTTTTTAGGAGCATGAGCTGATTATTTCAATGACTAATTTTGAACAAGCAATGATGTGACAGAACTCCACTGCCATCAGCTGGGGTAATATCTGAACTGCACTTGCAGAAAGTTCAATATCTGCATAGCGTAGTTACTGGGATATGTATTGAACACGCCTACAGTCTTTACATTACACCAGACATTTTTATTTGCATTTCATTTCCCTTTTTTTCCCCATTGTAAACCCCACCCCCTCCCAGCTGGAACAGATACAAAGTGATTCTCCTTTTCCAGCCGTGGGGGGGTCAACCTGGATCAACTTTAGTCATCCTGTCAGCACACCATTGTGTGTGTGTGTGTGTGCGTGCAGTTTTCCCTTCAGCTACTTTTCACTCTCCTGGTGAGGAAAGGCCTCTGATTGGCTAAGCACCAATGACAAACTGTTCTTGGGTTTCTGTGGCAGTGCTCCCATTTCTCTGTGGCCAGTGCAGGAAGCCCAGGTCTCTGGTATACTACAGATTACCTTTATGTAAAATCCTGTGGCCCAAGCATGCGTGACCTCCTCACTACACAGACGCAGAACTGCTATCGAGAGCAGATTATGAAAGAGGCCTACACACGACTGACCTGGAAGAAGAAGTATGGTAAGGACTACCCAACCAGCTCCACGGCTCGTACGACCAAGGCTACAGCGCTTCTTAACCCTGCAGCTCCTGCCCAAATCTTTCTGCCCCCTGTGGTGCCACCTCCAGGGAAGAAGAGAGAACCCCTGGTGCCAGTGAAATGCTCTCTTAGTGAAGCACCCCTGATGCGCCCGGTCAGTCCAAAAACCAGAGAGACCCTCTACAACGGCTTCTCTAAAGAGGGCAGAGGACGCATTTTCTACCTGAAGAGTCGTGTTCAGAAGGGGCCAGAGGAAAGGTTTGACTACCCAATACTATCCTCATGGGAATATGGCTGGAGATTAGGTAAGAAATAGTGTAGTTTACTCCTGCTCCTCAGGGATGGTGACAGACTTGCTAGCATGATATTTAGTAGCTCATGGTCTGGTGTATTTATAGTTTATCATGTGTTGTAAAAATGACGTTTTAAAAATGGTTGTATATTGTTTTATTTCATTTTTTTAAATCAGAATTTACTAAATCTGTGTTCACAGGTGACTATATAAATAACTACAGATCACCATCTAATGGAAGATCAGAAGTTGTTAAAAGCACTTTCTATGCCAGGAATGGTATTTTTAACATTCCCTCTGCAACTGATCACCTGGGTTAACATGGCATGCCTACTTTCCAATGAAGACTCGATTACACTTTGAGAAATGACCTCCAATTTGTATGAACTGTAACTTACAGCTATTATTAAATACTGCATAGTCATACTTTTAAGGTACATAGACTTGCTTAAGCTTCCCTAAATCTAATGACTTTGTAAAATATTGTGAAATTGCAGGAACCAGTCTTAAATTTTTTCTTTAACTGTTTTTATATGTATTGAAGTAAAAGAAATAACATTGTAAACCAACACATACTATCCCTTAGCAACCAGTAATGCTCACCTTGAATGCTTTCAATGTGCTGGTTTATAATTAACAAGCTTGGTTAACTTCTCATCATCTTGAAATTAAAGCCATTGCCTTTCCTGGAAAACACTTGTAGTTACTGAATAGTCCAAGCACTGCTGGTGTTTTTCAAAAAGTAACTTACATTAGCTTTTCACATAAAATGACCAAAAAGACTCAATTAAATAGTCTGCCGCTTCCCCCAGCTGCGTTCACAGTGATGCACAGAGGGAAATGGTCACTCACGCTCAAGGCCTATAGGATCAGAGGGAAACACATGAAGACACATATGGTCAGTGTTTTATACTTCATCTGAAAAGGGCTCTGAACAAGGCTGAAGTGCTGTGTACCTGCTGTTCAGTAAGTCCAAATGCCTGTTTGAAATTGTACACCTCCACGGACTCTGGCCTAATAGCACAGATGAGCTTCTCCCCATGGAGGACGACCCTGCAAACAGAGACACCAGACTGAGGCAGATATAATTCAGTCCTCCACAGGTGCAGCTCAGCCAAATGCAGCATCATTAATCTATTTATGCAGTGTAATTAATTGAACATAGAAATTCAATTGTGTATTTTTTGTGTAAAAAAAGATGCAAGAACATTTCTGACCTATCATAAGCACATTTTGTTGACTCCTTCACTGATGTATCCAGGTCATCACCTGTTATCCACAGGAAGCTTGCACTGGTGCGCAGGCGAATATTTCGCCAGTCTTTCTTGGGGACGTAGCCACAGGCGGCATTAAAATCACCCATGATGATAAAGTTCTGTGGAGAGATGCAATGCAGGGGGTTCAATGTGAAACTGTAGCATCATCCTACTGAATGAGGGCATGTGTGTTTGTTTGTGTGTGTGTGTGCGTGCGTGTGCGTGCATGTTTTGAAAGCAGGGATCAGTTTCCCTCATTCAGAGATGCAGGTCTTGTGTTTCAACTGTGTGCTCTTCAAACTTCATATGAGATCCTTTATTCTTAACATTTATAGAGAAAAGTGCCAAAGTGTAATCAGACTTCACATTTGTATCTGGATGTCAAAGCATAATAATAAAAAAAAAATTGAAGTTCCGGACCCACTGTTTATTTACCTTTGATTGCCATTGTTGTGCAACATCTTGGTACACATCATAGAGCTCATCTATTTCTTTAACTGCTGCATCTGGACTTGTATGGATGGGTATGATGACAAAATCCTTGATTTCTGTAATGGCAGTAGGATGTGTTTACTCTGAGTTCATGTGGTGGACAGTGGTAATTCTTCATTCCCAATCCCCCATTTAGAAGCAATCTGTGTCTTGCCTGTTGTTGGTGACCTAAACCACACAACAAAAGGTTCTCGAGCAAATGCATCAACATCCCCTGCCTGGATGTCTGGGTACTGATAAATGGACTTCACAGACAGTAACTTCTGCCTGAGAAGACAAGGAGGAATGCTGTTTCTGTAAGAACAGTAACTCAGTTGCTTTGTTCTACAAAAAAATATTTTTGTGTGAATTCAAATATAATGCACCTGTATATGAAGGCATACTGTTCCTTGTAGGACTTTCGACCAAGTCTTTTACTGATGACATATCCGTACTCAGTTCTCCGCCCCTTGTACCTGCTGTGTGAAACTGTGGTTTAATACTGTGCATGTGCCTTCTCTTTAAAAGATGGCAGAATTCATGGGTACCTGTTGAGATGTGTCATTAGCTGAGGGAACGCAGTTTCTTTTGCATCTTTGATTTCCATGACAAGCATGAGGTCACAGCGGGTAATACTCTGCAGTGTGAAAATGTATGAGAAGCAGTGGCATCACAAGGCTAAAATACCCGTGTTCACACTAAAAGGTCTTCAGAAGAGCTACAAAATTTACGTTTACGTTTCCATCAAATGTCATGTTCGTCACACATTGATCAGCCACATTAGCTAGCCTAACAAAGACATAGAGATAGGAGATACAATTTTAATAGCTGTGCTAATGTCATATTCTTATGCACTAAATCTAAGGCTGCGGTGCTAAATCTGTAACTTATGATACTGTGGGAAGTGAAACACTGAAAGGAACATTAGAGATAAACACATACTTTTCTGTAACTTTTGCCTAACATGTGATACATAACTGTGAAGCTTAAATATGCTTGAAAATGCTTTGAGTATACTGCCAGAATGAAATTGGAAGGATACACGAGTTAAAACGAAACTGTGAAGTCTCATAGAATAGTTATAAACATCAGTATTAGCATTTTATTATGCATTTACATTAATGTAACATTTGACATCATATTAATTCTGTAATATATGAAACATATAAATGCATCTAAACATGAACAAATTTTTTAAACGTACACTTGTAATAACACATTTCAGCATATCCAAGGTCACTTTACAATTAACACAGGCTCACCTTTCCTGAGTTTTCATGATAAATGAATTTACCTAAATAAGCAAGTACTCAGGAAACATGTAGCAAACCTTACCTCAAGTATTATGTCCAGTACCAAGGGTTTGGAGATTTTGTTTTCTCCAAAGGATTGTATGTTGAACGAACATATTTTGAGGCTCATGGCTCCTCCAAAGCTGAGCAGGAGCAGGAGCGAGGGACTCATTGCTACAGTGAAGACTGCACACTTTGAAGAACAACCAGGAAGTTCTCTTGCCTATTTGTTTATGTGTTTATGAGCAGCAACCCCCCCCCCCTCCCCCGGCTGCTTACTACCCACAGTTCTCTATTATTATGAGTTATTGTACAAACTACCATGGACATGTCAGGAAGGAACATTGGGATAGATGTAGCCTGTATACATTTTGTTTTGGGGGTGGGCTTTGGAGCTTCTCATTGCAAGGAATTAATAGCCCTCAGCAGTACTGATGAATGCACTAGATTTCTCAGCCCAAATTATTGTTATTCAACACTTTATTAGATTGTATGAAGACACCTATTACTGCAATTTTTACATTTGTATCTCTCTAGGCCTCTAACTTAATTGTATGTTGTGTTTCTCATAAAACGTTTCTTAAGCATTTTATCTGTCTCTCTGTAGTTGTAAAACACTTTGAATTTGCTTCGTGCACACAAATGTAATCATAAGCATGCGTTGCCTTGACTTGCATAATAAAATAGATTTAGAACAGAAAGTGAACTGTTCTGGTACTTTATAACGTTTTTGGTCAAAATATTAAACAATTCTTGAGATTAAACAGTGATGACCTCGGTAAATACTTCAATGTTGATTAGAAAGGATCTACTGTGCACCTGCCAGCTGTTTTCATTTGAGATTTTTGTCGGCATAAAAAGGACATCTATTTTCCCCTTTAAATTTAGAGGGACATTTGTCCCGAGATACGCCGTAAACATCGCTCATGGGTCAAGCTCAGGATTAATGCCATTACATCTATAAATCAAAATGATCAAAATGTATGTGAACTGAATTCTGCGAGGAGCGTTCTGGCAACATTCACAGAGCGAGCAAAACATAGTGCCGGGTGACGATTAAATGTACAGTTCATGGGAATAAAGGCTGGTAACCCTGTTTCTAGGGCAGTAAACCGTCCGTTTTATGTGAGGAAGAGTGTTTTACACTAGGGAATTAACTCTCTGAATTACTGCGAGATGTCGAAATTTGGTTGAATTTCAGAAAGGCGGAGCCAAATGTGAATTGGGAGACTTCCTCATCTGTGCCTGAATGTATTACCCTTGAAGTCTCCACAGGACGCATGTACTTGAGTGTGTACATTTTCCGGCGAATGGTAAAGGCCAAAGCATACATTACGAATTAATCGAGTCCCTCTAACTATCTGTCTGTCTGTCTGTCTGTCTCTCTCTCCTATTCAAACACACTCGCATATACAATATGTATACCAGTTCGAATTTGTTTTTTCGTGCACTATCAAAGAATCGTAAAGTACGCAGTTGTACATCTCTAGATTATTTAACGCATGCTGTTTTTGCAAGCCTTAATCTGGTATAATGTACTATTGTTTGCCGTTCAAATGAATGTATGTCTAGAAGTGAAAAGGATACCTGATATTCAAAGTCCAGACATGTTCCAAATTGTAATCTGTTGTTTGTATCCTTCTGTATTTTATTAGGAAATTTGACAGTGTACAACCTCTTAATGACTACATAGGCTTAAAGGCTACATATTTTAGGTCACGATACTTTTTAAATGTAGTGTTTCCTCATAATGTTGTTCCTGTATTCTTGACGTTGTGATGTTGTAATACGCGTGACTAGCTATGAGCGGTGAATGGGGACACTGTTGCTAGGTTACCACCGGTGAAGCCGTTGAAAGTCGCAGGAAGTCAAATACTTTTATGTGCTTGCTTTTGTTTTTTGTTTTGTTTGCTTTAACATTTTGTAACAACATCTAACTCTACTGCAGAAGTGCAAAAAACATGGTCTTGATTGGTTAATTTTTCTCACCAGCTGCTAGCCAGTGAAATGTTATTAAAATGCGCGTTTATTTTTAATGGTCTTCTGTTTGTAAATCCTGTCTTCCGTCTGTTCTGTGTTAATCCCTCATTATTAAACATTTGGGACCATCATAAAATATTTCAGGGGGACTCGTACCGAAAATCCATTCAGCTACTGCAATGTTGCCGATTTTTTAGATCAACCTTTTTCTCCAGAAAAATAATACCAAAAAATGTTAAAATTTTTCCTCTTTTCCCTAGAAGAGAGAATTCGATTGTATCCAACTACACTGTAGTTACTACAGTGTACGTGTGCGCATAGAGGAGAGAAACAGCCACATTTGAAAGCCGTCAACTTCTGACACAAGGTAGCGCACAAATCGACGCGATGATGTCACAAATATGCTAATAAGTGCGTGACGTTATCTAGTGACATTTCGAATAGGTTTGGGCTACTCTCCATTCAAACTGGTAGCAACACTAATGTGGTTTATTTAATTGTACAGGTGAGCTGCAATAATGGGTCTGGACATGGTTAATATATTGTTAATTGCTGGAGGAATGCTCGCGATTCCCATTCTGTTGTTCGGGGCATCGTTTCTGCTGTGGCCGGGAGTTCTTATAAAGGTATACTACTGGTGAGTACAATGGAGAGGGACCTTTCCTTACCCTTTGATGTTTTGAACTGGGTCTAGCCATGTCACACTGAATTAATCTTAAAATCTAAATGAATGAATCTTAAAAACCCTTAGTGTACTAAAGGACAAATTAACTTATTGAGTTTGCTTAGGTCTAATGTGCCCTTTGGCCATTATGCTGAAGGGGGTGGAGTTGCTTGTCATCTTAGTTTAGCACTTTTATTATGACCCTTAGGATTCCATGTTCCTTCTCATTCCCAAAATTCTTTTGGATTTTGAACTGTTAAATTAACTGTAGTGAGGCAGGTGGTAAGATTTACACTTCGCTTCTGTGTGACTGCACTGCGCATAGAGGACCTTTTTATTTCAGTGGTGCCGCTCTTATCTATTTCACAAGGATTATGAAACTTATTCTGTATTCATTTGGCCTTGCTGCCCTAGATGCAACTAAGTGTGTGAAAGGTGGTCCTGATATGTGGGAACAAAGTCCTGGGAGTTACTCAGAGTCTTCTGTAGGGCTCTGGGAATCAGGCCTGACTGCCTGACTGGAAGATATACAGAGAGCTTATATTGTTTACTCATACCTGAATCACAGTGTGTGTGTGTGTGTGTGTGTGTGTGTGTGTGTGTGTGTGTGTGTGTGTGTATGTATGTGTGTGCGTGCGCGTGCACGCGCCATATACTATCTAACTATAGCTTGACATAAATATCTTACTTGCCAAATAAATGTCTATACACTGTGCAGGTGCTGCTGAACAGTTTTGGCTCATCTGAATTCTTCTTGCTGTTTGGTAGGTACTGGAGGAGGAGACTGGGTCTACAACTGGGCTATGCTGACTGTGATGGATATCGATTCTGTTACATACACAGAGGGAAGTCAGGCAGCCGGCCATCTGTACTCATGCTTCATGGCTTCTCTGCTCACAAAGACATGTGGTTGGGTATAATCAAGGTAAGGAAGTCAGCTTGTCAGTAATCCTGGTAATAAACTGGAATTGTGCCTGCTCACATTTTACAGTGGGATGCGAAAGTTTGGGCACCCTTGTTAATTTTCCTGATTTACCTTTATAAATCATTGAATGTTTGGATTTTAAAAAATCAGTTAAATATATCATATAGGGGACAAACACATTGATATTTGAGAGGTGAAATGAAGTTTATATGATTTACAGAAAGTGTGCAATAATTGTCTAAACAAAAATAAGCAGGTGCATATGTTTGGGCATTGTCATTTTACTGATTTCAAAACCTTTAGAACTAATTATTGGAACTCAAATTTGGTTTGGTAAGTTCAGTGACCCTTGACCTCCATACAGAGGTGACTCCAATTATGAGAAAGGGTAGTTAAGGGTGGCAATTGTATGTTTTTCTCCTCTTTGCATCTTCTCTGAAGAGTCACAGCATGGGAGATTCAAAACAACTTTCAAATGATCTGAAAACAAAGATTGTTCATTGTCATGGTTTAGGAGAAGGATACAGAAAGCAATTTCAGAGATTTCAGCTTTCAGTCTCCAGTGTGAGAAACATTGTGAGAAAATGGAAGAAGACAGGTACAGTTCAAGTCAAGGCTTGAAGTGGCAGACCAAGCAAAATCTCAAATAAACAGAAGCGAAGGATGTTGAGAACAGTCAGAGTCAACCCACAGACCAGCACCAAAGACCTACAACATCATCTTGCTATTGATGGAGTCACTTGTGCATCGTTCAACTATTCGGCGCACTTTACACAAGAAGATACTGTATGGAAGAGTGATGCAGAGGAAGCCTTTTCTCCACGCACATCACAAACAGAGCTGCTTGAGGTATGCTAAAGCACATTTGGACGAGCCAGCTTAATTTTGGAATAAGGTGCTGTGGATTGATGAAACTAAAATAGTTATTTGGCCATAACAAGGGATGTTATGCATGGAGGAAAACCTACAGTTTTTTGTAGGTTTTTTACCTACAGTAAAATTTGGTGGTGGTTCCATCATGCTGTGGGGCTGTGTGGCCAGTACAGGGACTGGGAATCTTGTTAAAGTTGAGGGACGCATGGATTCCAATCAATATCAGCAGATTCTGGAGACCAATGTCCAGGAATCAGTGAAGAAGCTGAAGCTGAACCGGGCTGGATCTTCCAACAGGACAACGACCCTAAACATTGCTCAACATCTACTAAGGCATTCAAGCAGAGGAACAAGTATAACATTCTGGAATGGCCATCTCAGTCCCCAGACCTGAATATAATTGAAAAGCTGTGGTGTCGCTTAAAGAGAGCTGTCCATGCTCGTAAACCATCAAACCTGAATGAACTAGAGATGTTTTGTAAAGAAGAATGTTCTAAAATACCTTCAGCCACAATCTAGACTCTCATTAGAAGCTATAGGAAGCATTTAGAGGCTGTTATTTCTATGAAAGGAGGATCTACAAAATATTAAGTTAAGGGTTTTTTTTGGGTGCCCAAACTTATACACCTGCCTATTTTTGTTTAGACAATTATTGCACACTTTCTGTAAATCATATAAACTTTATTTCACTTCTTAAATATCACTGTGTTTGTCCACTATATGATATATTTAACTGTTTATAAAGGTAAATCAGGAAAATTAACAAGGGTGACCAAACTTTCGCATCCCACTGTATATGGAAAAAATAAGTTTAAAAGAGTCTGAAAACCCAGATTTTAACTGTCTTGATTTTCTTTAAACAATTAATTGTAAGTTTATGTAAATTTCTTTATCAGATGTTTACTTTGTAGAGTTATCCAAGGTGATGGCTTTAGTCCTAACCTCTGGGTCAGTAACCTCATAAATGGGAGAAAAGTCAGTAGTGTTCTTAAGAAGGCCGAATGCTCCTTGCCTCATGTTTATATGTATATAGTGAGTGCTGTACTGAGTGGGTTTAGATGACGGGCATTCCATATGGCCAGAAATGCCAACGTGGGCGAAAGCAAATTTGTCATACATAAAAGGAATGTTGGCAAAACTGCTTTAGGAAGAATAACTTTTCTTGTTTCAATCTGTGTCTGATGCTGATGGTTTCTGATTTGTGTATCCAAAAAGTGGTAGCATTCTGGTACTTATATTCAAATATTTTTACATTTACCCAAATGTGTGTAAGTCATTTTTTTCAGTAAGATGGTAGGCTAGTACAAGCATACAATGCAACTTCTCCTCACTTTGTGCACTCACATTTAAAAAGTATCTAGAAAAAGTTTAAATAGAAACTGGAAAATCAGGATTTAACATACTCTGATAGAACAGCTGAACTGCGGTTTACTATAACTATACTGTATAACTATTTACTGTATACTGTATATTATAACTCATTGAATTTGTGGCACAGTGAATGCACATTAGTAAGGGTGGGAGCCCACAGATGTACCCAGTGTTTTACTGGTCAATTGTGTGGTCTGGTGTGAGCTATGGTTTCATAGATTATTGGTCGAACAACAATTATTTTTATTTTATCAATTACATTACATTTCCTCTGGTGGGATCTGAGCATCCCTTCAATGTAGATGTTGGGCATCAGGTAGGGGACAGCATCAGGTAGGGGACAGTATCAGGTAAGGGACAGTATCAGGTAGGGGACAGTATCAGGTAGGGGACAGCATCAGGTAGGGGACAGTATCAGGTAAGGGACAGTATCAGGTAGGGGACAGTATCAGGTAAGGGACAGTATCAGGTAGGGGACAGTATCAGTTAGGGGACAGCATCAGGTAGGGGACAGTATCAGGTAGGGGACAGCATGAGCGTGTCGGTTGGCGCCACTGGCACATCCATGTGCAGCATTCGCACATCCGCTGATAAGCCAGACCATTTTCTTGGTGCTGTTGTCTTTGCAGAAGCATGTAACCAAGCTGCAGGTTAAATTTGCAGGTTAAATATGTAAACATCGAATTAAACATCCATATATATATAATCCATATATATATATATATATATATATATATATATATATATATATATATATATATGAGAGCTCACCAAGCCACTTATTTTTTCTTCCAAATCATTGTCGCAAGAGTGAACGCATAACATGGATGGACTAGATTTAAAAACTATATTTAAAGATTGGAACTGTCTGAATCTCAGATCTCAGCTCTAAAGGAGAAGGCTCTGCCTTCGGCTGTAGTCTTGCTTATTTTTGGAGCAAAGAGAAATCCTGCATTTTGGGTTATGGTATGCGATGATGACATTCAGATATTGTGGGGCAAGATCATGCGTAATAGAATTTTTTTAATCAATTAATTGGAACCCAGTGCAATGTTGAGAAAGTAGGACTAATGTGAGTGAATTTTCTAGCCCTAGTTAGGACTCTGTGAAATCTGATCATATAGTATGATATTTAATGTTGTCAAGTATGCTAATAACTCAATGGCAAAAAGTGTGTCTGAAAACTTGGCTATTGATGAAGCACAGACCACTTTTGAATCACAAGACATATTCTTGTATTTATAGTTCCTCCCAACCAACTTACATCTGGTGTGTGTTGACATGCCTGGTCATGCCGGCACCTCTCGCACCAGTGCTGTGGACTACTCCATTGAGGGCCAAGTCAAACGGATACATCAGGTAACTATAATTTGTTACTTTTGGACTTCATAAGGTTTACCATTATAGAACATTGTACATCTTGCCAAATTATATGTAATAATATGTCAAATGTGAAACAGTGACAGAGTTAGGTGGCCATATAATCAAGATAATATAGTGTCAGTGCCATAATAAAAAAAAATACAAAATTCAATAATTGGAATGTTTGGAAGCTCTTGAGAGGTGACTGGTGACTTTTTCACAACTGGATGGCTTTTTCACAGCAGGGCTGCCCTAATTGAACACATAAAGAGCAAAGTGCAGCTAGGCTGGGGCATTCAGTGATTCTAATGCACATTAAGCTAATATCAACTAATATCAGTAATATCAGCCACTGACGTGACTATTCAGAAAGGCTGTACTGTAAGAATTTGTCCTGTTGTATCGATTAAGAGAACTGAGAGGTGGTTCAGTGTCCTGACGTTCTAATGTTCATCTTCCGACCTGCAATGTTATCTGTCGGTGTTTTTTTTCCATTTGTTTTCCCTTTACATATTTAATTACATTCACACTCTTTTCAGTTTGTAGAAACCATACAGCTGAATAAGAAGCCTTTCCACCTTGTGGGGACATCAATGGGAGGCAACGTAGCTGGTGTTTATGCTGCTCACTACCCTGAGGACCTGTCCAGTCTTACTCTCATCTGCCCAGCAGGTCAATATAGTGATTTAGTGCTATTATTGCTAAGACTTGATTTTCCTTATATACAATGAACCCTGCCTTATCTGTCTGTTGAGTAGGTTTGAAGTACCCTGAAGAGAGTACACTGGTGAAACGTTTGAAAGACATGGAGAAGGCCCAGGAGGTCCATAGCATCCCCCTCATTCCGTCCACACCAGAGGAGATGGAGGAGATGCTGAAACTGTGTTCCTTTGTTCGCTTTAAGATCCCTAAGCAGGTATCCACATTGGACTCATTTAAGCTCGGGGACATTTCAGGTCTGTTATTAACAGATATGAACAGGGCACCTGTGCAAAAACGGGTATTACCTCAAGGAACCTTGTAAAGATAAGGATCAAGTGTTATTCAAAGTCTTGCACACTACTGTGATGAGTCAAATCTTTAAATTAAAATCTGTAAATTTTTTTCAAATCTTTAATCTTTAATGCATTAATTTTTGATCAGACCGAAGACAAACTGAGAAGACACTGATAAGTCTCATTAATTCTCATTAATTGTCCTAACAGTACATCTAAACTATTCATGAAAGGAATCTCTCATTTATATCTGCCACAAATGGTGCCCATGTTCATAAGAAATACAAAAAAAGTCACTAAATTGAATATTAAAAATGTAATACGAATATTGGCAGACTAGAGTTAAACAATGTTTGACCATGTTTAATATTTGTCATTATGATATGATTATTATACCTATTGTACCAATATGAAGCATTATATATTCTGGCTTGACCTCTGAATAGATTCTTCAAGGAATGGTAGATGTCCGAATTCCAGACAATAACTTCTTCCGAGAGGGTTAGTTTGTCTCAACCCACTGGAGCTATACACCAGTAGAAATTGAAAACAATTTATAACCTCTCAGCTTTTTGATGTTTTTCTGACTCACTCCATCTTTTCATCTTATTTCAGTGTTTATGGAGCTAGTGGATGAAAAATCTAGGCACAGCCTGCATGAGAACATGCATCTGATCTCAGCCCCACTTCAGGTGATTTGGGGAAAGCAAGACCAGGTAAGCTTATCACCATAAGATCTGGATAATATCATGAACACCCAAGAGATGGCACTTGTGCCATTTAATGGAAACAAGCTTGCTGTTAAAGTCAAATTTGCATCTCCAATACTCAAAATGCATCTCTGTGCTGATGGATAGAATATGGCTGATCATGGCAGTAATCGTAATGGGGTGTTTTCAAGTATAAGTAGAGCATAATATTCTTATATAATTTGAATCATGATGTAAGTTTTAGATATGTATTGGATGTGTTTTGGATAATATCATTATGTGGATGTAGGTATTGGATGTGTCTGGTGCCTCTGTGCTGGCTGATGTCTTGCCTGGATGCCAGGTCGATCTTCTCGACAACTGTGGACATACCGTAGTGATGGAACGCCCACGGAAAGCTGCTCAACTCCTCATGGATTTCATTATCCATCAACAGAACTCAGGCAGCAGTAGCACCAAAAAGTTGTCCTAAAACTAATTTTTTAAAAGAATATATAATTTATAGTAATGTGTAAATAATCTTAAAAAGTTATTTTTAAAATAAAATACTCAGGGACAATCACCAGGTTTGAATTTCCACTTGCAGATCTCAGTAATGTGAAATGCTGCGTGTTGAATTCTACATGCAGAAATTCAACAGAATTTGTTGCAACCCTGGTGATTCTACCATGAACCCAAATAATAACAGGCACTTAAAACATTACAGTTTCAGGTCGTGTCAGTCCAGGAACTTCACAAAAACAGAAATACTACCTTTTTTGGGTGACTGCAATTTTGTCACTATTTATATGAACAGTGGTGAAATGTTGCCCTTTGTGTGCTTATGTTGTGTATATGTCCTGCTACAGTTTTGTGTGAAACATTAGGGCTACATCTTTACGCTTTTTCTCCATGTTGGGAATAACAGATAAGGACACACAGTCTGGAAAGTGTGTATGACTGCAAACCATACAAAAGTCTATTAACTGTAGTGATAAATACAGTGAATACACAGTGTGGCATTGGCTTATGTCTCCCAAGCTTTTTGCTAGTTTTACTTTGAATAAATGGTACAAAGTATCTCAGAGGTGCATTTATATAGATCTAGATATTTATTTTAGAACTGTTTACCTCAATTATAAACACAAACACTGTACAAAGTGCATTGCAAGAAGTGTTCTCTTTGCCTAAACAGGGAACATATCTTGGACACACCTACTCTATTTAGTGGTTTGAACAGACTACATCAACTTTCCTGAACAAGATCCAGTAACAGTTACCCTAGCAGATGTATAAAAGTACAAGTATGAAGAACTGGAGAGCCCCAGGCCCTGACATGCTACACACCTACTGACTGAAGAAGCTAACTGAGGGCCTAGCTGCACAAATGAACTAGATGCTAACAGATGGAACTCACTATGAATAACTAGGACAGTCCTAATCCTGAAGGTCCCCCAGACAGGGAGAGTTCCATCTAAATACTGGATGAGTAGGCACGTTTAATACGAGTTCTCCATAAGCCTGAAATCCCTCTGAGAGATCACCAAGAGTGGCAACAGATACCAGCTATGGAATGGAGCAACTATCAACCACCTCCTCTACATGGATGACAAAGCTGTATGCCAGAAGAAATGAGGCATTCATCTCACTAGGACATCAGAATGACATCCTGCTTGCATGGTTGCAAGGAGAAGAACGAACCAGAATCGAGGGGATTGAACCAACAGAAGGCAACAGAGCAGATGTTGAAGGCAGCTACAAATACATGAGGCCACCAGGAAAGTAGCCAGAGCCAGATACCTACAAAAAGTCCAGAGAATCTAGTTGAATGGGAAGGACCAGATCCAGCCCATCAACACTCATGTTCTACCTTCATCAGATACCCAGCTAGTATAATAACCTGGCTAAAGACCGAGATAGAAGCCACTGACATGACAAGTAAACTCCTCACAATGCAATGAGGGTTTCATCCGAAATCCAGCTCTTTGAGGCTGTACACCAAGTGTAAGGGGAGGGGGGGGGGGGGGGGCCGAGGACTAGTGAGCATCCAAAGCACTGTCCAGGAAGAAACAACCAAGGTCCAGGAATACACCAGCAGCTGCTAGCAGGAGTGGATAAGCCCCTGCACAGCCTGTACCCTCAGCAATAATGAATGTGGTCAATATGGAGAAACCCTACTAGTGGCTAGAAAAAGCTGGATTAAAAGACAGCACAGGAACAAGCTCTCAAAAAATCTGGGATCTACCACACCAGGCAGGACCACAGATGCAGGCTGTGCAAAGAGGCCCCTGTAATGTTGGGGGGTTGGAGACCAGACACAGGTGTGGATATTTAACACTACTGACAGAATAACACTGAGCACAGAAACAGGGAACAAAAGACAGACCACACACAGAAGACACCAATACATAAAACCTGGAAACATGGACTCTAAAGGGAAACAAAACACAAACCAGCCAACCACACTATATGCACATCAGACATAGGACATACAAACATACCAACACATTGAACCAGGGAGACATAAATCTAAAGAGAAACAAAAACATGAATCAGTAAACTAGCAACTAGAGAGAGCTGAATTATACAAAATACCAACACACACATCAAAGACAGATCAAAACATATAACATATATAGATGAAAACCTAAGAACACTAACTAGAAAAACAACAAAACAGTAAGCATGACAAATAACTATTTTGACTGAAACTTGAGAGGCATAAACAGCACATAGCCTATATCTATCCATGCAAGCATATAACAATACAGATAATGACCAAAAACACAGGACTTAAATACACAGACAAACCAATAACCCAACGAGACACACCTGAAAACCACGATAAGGAGACAGGGTACAAGGGTGGGATGTGAAACCAGACATAATAAGGAATTTCAAAATAAAAGCACGCAAAGAGGAAACCAAGAAACGAACCAAGTGCAGTCCTGGGAACAGCTAAGATGCTGCACAGGATCCTCAAGCTCTCAGGCCTCTGGTAGAGGACCAGAGCTTGAGGTGTATACACACATCCTATTTATCTGCATGAAATATATACATATACAGTAGACCCCCAGAACTCGACCGCCTCAGTACTTGACATATTCGGAGTTCGATGAGAAAAATTTGTCTCGGAGCTTGAACAAAACTTCGGAATCCGACCCGACTCGTGACTTTTGTAAACAAAATACAGTTCGTGCTTCAGTCACATGCTGCTAGTTTGCATTAGTTGGCATTCTTCAATGGGTTTTTTGAGTCTGTGCTCCAAGCTTTTGCTGTTTTCTTGTTGTTTTTTGTGGTTTTTGTACTGTTTTAGACAAGAAACATGGGTCCTAAGAAAGACATAGCAGAAAAGCAGACGAACAATACAGTTGAAAAAGGCGATCATAGAGAAGTATGAAAAAAGCATTAGTGTGATGGATTTAGCATTGGAATTCAACTTGATGGTTGAGAATGGATTAATCCATTTTCAGTTATTTCTTATAGGAAAAATTGATTCAGAACTCGACTGCATCGCTTCTCAACGCTCCTTCCGGAACTAATTAGTGTCGAGTTCCGGGGTTCTACTCTATATAAATCTGGATTGACAAACAGCACAGAGGCACTAATCATGGCAGCCTAGAGAAAAGCTCTGAATGCAGAGGCTGGGATTTACTACACAAGAACAGCACCCAAATAGGGCTGTGCAAAGAGGCCCCTGAGAAACATAACTGGGATAAAAGATGCCAGCAAGCAGAGCGTACATGAAATTTTACAACCAGTGGTATAATATACAGAAATATTTGTGCTGAGTATGGGCTGGAAGTCAAAGTGGAATACAATGAATACATACACTCATTGAGAATCACAATGCTTTATATTCTTTTGGTATTGTGTATTTTTTCAAATAGTGTGCAAAAATGTGACCGATTATTATATTACATTCTACATTATATTGTAAAATGTAATATACTGCAATGTTCCCACAGTGATTATTAAAGTACACCAATAAAGTTACATGTGGCTATTATCAGCTTACGATGCACCATAATAAAGACTGATATGCTGAACAGGAGTGATTTAAGTACATATTTGATTCATAGCCTGTAAGATTCATAGCCACGTGTGGCTTGGACTACACCGCCAGCCACCACTAGAGAGAACTGATTCACTAAACCAGTCTAATTAGGCTGAATGAGCTACACCTGCCTTGAGGGCTTTATATAGACTGACTTCTCAGCAACTCTTTACTGAGTCTTTTCATGAGTGTTCTCATGTCACAGGTCAGCTGGTATGGTATCTTGATTAGTGGGAATTTTTCTCCTAATCCTCCTTTTCCTCCTGGGTTTCTTTTCCATTTATTGTCTGTGCTTTTTTTTTTCTTCTAAAAGATTTTCTATCCTTTTCTTACCTAATTTTATTTAGTCTTTGGTTTTAAGGAAGTCATTTTTGTTGTAGTTTCTCACTCATTGAGAGCCAGCTCTTCCCCTGGCATCCTTTTGTTTTGTTTAATGGTTTTAATGTCTCTAGAACATTTTTACCTGCATCTTATAAGTGGAGGTTTGTTTGTTTGCATCTCAAACTCTTTGCATGTGGGTTCTTGGCTCCTTGGTTCTTCACAAAACCCTGTCGTGGTTGAGCGCCCAGCTATTTAACATCTAAGGGGTTTTCCCTGCTGTTGGCAACCCTCATATTACAGAAAGACTCTGCCGGATATGCACCCAGCTGGGCAGTCTGAGGCAAATCAAGACAGCTCTGTCTAGTCAAGGAGCAGCTATTGACGGGCATAAGTAAGCCCTGCAACAAATACTATACCAGTCCATCATAGCAGCCTACGGGAACCGCACAAAGGCCGTACATATGATAATGCACGGTCACACATGTGTGTTCATGTGTCCCTAAAGACACCACTGAGGTGGAACAAGCCATGCAGTTAGGCCACACCCCTGTCATGAAGTGAATGGGAGGCCCAGATACGTGAAGGCTGCTGCCTGTGTTGTGGTGAAGCCAGTCACTTGCTTCTTGCCTGACCAGAAACGATCAGGTCTGCCAGGGAAAGGGGAAACACTGACGGTCCCCAGAACTGATGGGGTATTGCTTAATGCCACCCTAGTGATGGGAAGATGATACCTCAAGGAGTGTATCGACACACTACACAAACTGTGACACAGTTTTGACAGTGTTGGTCACTCAATAGTGACCCCTGCAGTAGTTATATCATTGCAGGTAAACTCAATTTCAAAAGATTTTATTGTCATTTCAACTACATTCAGAGTAACAGTGAAACGAAACAACGTTCCTCCAAGACCATGGTGCAACATTAAAACACAGTGCTGATAAACATAAGTGCAGCACAGCCCCGTCGACAGGGGGGGACAACCGGGTCTGTTGTCCCGGGCCCCAGGGCCAGGGGGGCCCATCAAAGAGCCCAGCAATTTATTTTTTATTTAAAGTCTATAATTTTTAAATAATCTTGAAATATTTCATTAATAGACAATTCTGTACTCAAATTAAGCTCAATGGCTAAAATATGTTTTTTACCTATCTGCATATTTTCTATTAAGTGCATACACCCCCGCCTCCCACTGAAAAATGGATTGATCCAGCGTAACCGGCTGGTACCCGCCCAACAGCGGGAAATACAGTGGTGGATAGTTAAAGTAAATATAGAAATCTGGAGCGCAGAAAAGAAAAGAAAAACATTTACCTGACGAATTTTAAAGTTGCATTGTGTTCCAGGTTTGAAAAGTGCTGGAATTTAGGCTAAAGTACTTGAAAATGCTTGAAATTGTAACTACTTCGTTTCACAACAAATATCTCTGACCAGCCCTGTCGACAGGGGGGGACAACCGGGTCTGTTGTCCTGGGCCCCAGGGCCAGGGGGGCCCATCAAAGAGCCCAGCAATTTATTTTTTATTTAAAGTCTATAATTTTTAAATAATCTTGAAATATTTCATTAATAGACAATTCTGTACTCAAATTAAGCTCAATGGCTAAAATATATATGTTTTTTACCTATCTGCATATTTTCTATTAAGTGCATACATCCCCGCATCCCACTGAAAAATGGATTGATCCAGCGTAACCGGCTGGTACCCGCCCAACAGCGGGAAATACAGTGGTGGATAGTTAAAGTAAATATAGAAATCTGGAGCGCAGAAAAGAAAAGAAAAACATTTACCTGACGAATTTTAAAGTTGCATTGTGTTCCAGGTTTGAAAAGTGCTGGAATTTAGGCTAAAGTACTTGAAAATGCTTGAAATTGTAACTACTTCGTTTCACAACAAATATCTCTGACTGAATCGTTCTCTTGTATTAGGTTAACAAATACGAGCCTCTTGTAATTGTAGGACGAAACATGAGAGAACGTGAAGACGTTAAGATTGGGCGTTTTGAAAATAAACCACCATTAAATAATGTGATTAAAAGCGAATTATTTAGAATCATTTCGAGTATATGTATAAATATTTAACTTATTTAAGTTTAACGTGCTGGAAAATATTGAAATGGACCTTTAAAGTGACATACAAGTGCTTGAATTCCACCTTAAGAAGGTGTATGAATGACTTTGTTCATTGCGCTGAAGCTATATACTATATGACCTAACACAAGGATTGTCTGCTACAGAGGAAATTCAAATGACGTGCGCGAGGTTGGGGGGGGGCACATGAAACTTTCTTGTCCCGGGCCCCAGCAAGACTGTCAACGGGCCTGGTGCAGCACAGTACCAAGTACAGACAGACAGTACAACCCAACACAATACACACAGGTACACTAGACAGAGTGCAGTTGAGAAGTGTAACAGGTATGAATACAATAAATAAATCAGACATACTGAGACTGTAGTGGGAGGTGGGTTGTGCAAATAGAATAAGCAAGAGGTAGGTTTAGATTTGTGTAGATTATGCCATGTGCAAAAGGAGTCCCCTGTCACCAGACGTGTGGACTCGAGTCACATGACTTGGACTCGAGTCCGACTCGAGTCACTAAACTGATGACTTGTGACTTGTCTCAACAACATCACTGAAGACTTGCGACTTGACTTAGACTTGGAATCGGACTTGAGCTTTAAGACTTGAAAAGACTTGAAATCCTTATTTTAACATAATAAATAAGCAATATAGAATCACATAACTGGATCATTTTGTATTAAATGCGAACTGCTCAGCTCAGTTTATCCGTAAGCTAGCGGTGAAGTTCTGCGGGGGAGTAGAGTCGCTGCTGGGCTTTCTTGGCCTTTTTCTCCAGGTGGGTGAGGGAGAGATGAAGGGTGGTGGTGATGGCATCGTCCGTGGAGCGGTTGGGACGATATTCAAATTGCAGGGGGTCTAGTGAAGGGGGCAGCTGGGTCTTGATGTTCCTCATGACTAGCCTCTCGAAGCACTTCATGATGATGGGGGTGTGTGCGACGGGATGGTAGTCGTTGAGGCAGGACACTGTGGACTTCTTTGGCACGGGGACGATGGTAGTGATCTTGAGGCACGTTGGGTCAGTGTAGCTGCTCAGGGAGATGTTGAAGATGTCCGTGAGAACATCCGTTCAGTTGTTCTGCACATTCCCTGAGCACTCTGCCAGAGATGTTGTCTGGTCCTGCAGGTTTCCGTGGGTTGACACTGTGCAGAGTTTTCCTCACATCCATAACAGTCAGACACAACACCTGCTTATCTGGTTTGGGTGTGGTCTTCCTTGACGACGTGTCATTTTGTGCATCGAACCGTGCATAGACGTCATTCAGTGCATCAGGAAGGGAGGCATCACTGTCACAGGACGGTGGTGTTGTCCTGTAGTTGGTGATTGCCTGGATGCCCTGCCACATGTGCCGTGTGTCACTAGTGTCTTTGAAGTGGCTGTGGATTCTCTGGGCATGTGTGCCCTTTGCCTCTCTGATGGCTCGTGACAGTTTGGCCCTTGCTTTCCTCAGGGCACCTTGTCACCTGCTCTGAAGTCTGAGTTGCTGGTCCTCAGCAGCGCACGTACCTCAGCAGTCACCCATGGCTTCTGGTTTGGGCGTGTGATGATGGTCCTGGAGACAGTAACATCATCAATGCACTCGCTGATATAGCCAGTGACTGATGCTGTGTACTCCTCCAGTAGGCCTGTGTTGAAAAAATCGATTTTCCGATTCAGAATCGATTCGCATATGATGATCTGATTATCGATTCGTACGTCCAAAGATCGATTTTTTAGTGAACTTTTACCCCCGCCTCGTCACTGAATTCACGCAGGCGTGCTCGGTCTAACTAACTGTAAAACAACATGGCGACGGACAGTGACGGTAACGACGATAGTCAAATCGGCAATCTAAAAACAGAAGGACAGTTTATCCAGTGTCAGTGACTATTTACATTTAGTCTGTCACTGACAGTTTACCCAGTGTTTTTACAGTTTAAAAAAGTTAAAAATGCTCTTGTAACGTTGGGCGCAAGGCGATGGACGAGACAGAATCCTTTGCACTTTCCAAATCGTTACGTTTATTACATTTACCGAAGCGCAGACAGTGCACATAAAACACGTTTACATAGAACATGTGTGACTCAAACAACGACGAGCACAGGACGCTGCGCGAACGCACATTAAATGGACAAACCACACAAACCCCACGTGATGACGAGACGAGCCACAGGTGAGGATTATCACAAGACGCACCCGCACCCGCGGAGATACGCAGACGAGTAGACGCAGACAACGTTAACACACACCCAACAGGGAGGGGTCGGGGACCGTAACGTGACAGTTCTGTTATTATATTCTTACTTTAAAGAAAAATACACGTTTACAATTTATACTTTCAGTTTATTAAGTGTGAGCACTTTTAAAATAAAAATGCATTTGGTAGCAACAGCTTTTGGGTGACTTCTTAATTATTTCAATCATAATAATAATGCACTGGTTAGTGTCCCAGTAGGAGTCCACTGTTGCAGATATAGACACCTCAAAGATGTCCTCTGTTTATTGTCCTGGATTACCTTTCTTGAAGGTAGATTTATGATTACCCTTTTCACCAGTCTTCCAGCCATCAGTAACTACCAACTACCAGTAACTATTTGCTGATTAATATTGATATAATACTAGTTTTAACATGTTGCTTCTGTACATAGTCAGGAAACAGCTCAAATAAATACATTTTTAATAACACTAAACCCCGAATTGGATCGAATCGGATCGAATCAATTAAATCGGATTAAATCGAAATAAATCGATTCTTAATCTTCAGAATCGGAATCGGATCGATTCTTGGAATTTGAATCTATACCCAGCCCTATCCTCCAGGTTAACTGTGTCGCAGTCAGTTGGAGCATTCCTGAACTTGTCCCATGCAGTGCACTCAAAACAGTCCTGAAGAACAAAGATGGCTCCTGTCGGCCAGGTTCTCACCTGCTTCCGAACTGGTCTGGAGCGTCCGGTACACACTGGGGATGTTTGTGTAAATGAGATCCAGTTCGTTTGCTCCTCTCATTGCAAAGTCCACATGTTGATGGAATTTAGGGAGGACTGACTTGAGATTTGCATGGTTGAAATCTCCGGCAATAATGAACAGTCCGTCTGGATGTTTATTTAGCAGATCGCTAATAGCTCCGTACAGTTAGCATAGTGCCTCCTTAGCACTAGTGCTAGGTGGTATGTGTACGGTGGCTATCAGCACGGTGGAGAGTTCTCATGCCAAATAATAAGATCTACATTTGACTATCAGGAACTCCACCAGCGGAGAGCAGTGTCTTGCACCATTCCGTGTTGAGGTAAACACACACGCCTCCATCGCTTGTTTTCCCGGACAGAGCCTCGCTCCTATCCACTCTGTACATGGTTAGCCGCGCTAAAATGTGCAACAAAATTCAGCTAAAATGTGCAACTTGTGTATTTATTTTCATTATGAAAGTGTTAAATAATATTAAATAAAAGATAAAATGACAAGAAAATGCATTCATTTGTGTATTTTTGAGGAACAAAAGTTTTTGAAGTGTGTTATCTCCAAGGCGATTTCTCCTCTTAGATACAAGTTCTCCTGCCTTAGAAAAAATTCTTTCACAAGGTATGGATGCAGATAGTGTGCATAAATAATATCCAAGTGGATAAAGGTCTGGATATGTTTCGTGGTTATCTTTCCAAAATTGTAACGGATCTTGTGTTCTGGCTGGGTATGTTACTTTAAGCTCAATTATGGATTCTGCTGTAGTATTAGTTGTCTTCTGGTTCTCCTCAACCTCCATATCGAGAGGTTTACAGAGATTGCATGCCCTAAAAAAAAACATTACAGAAGAAATGTTTTCATACCTGAACTGGGTTCTGATCCATGTGACGTGCTAGGTTCTTCTTCTGCTGTGTCAGGCTAATGGCTCCTCAGCAGGACACTCCGACTTCAGTCTCTTGACCGCTTCAGCTGCTTTTAATGGGCAAAGAAAGCTGACTGTTTTAAACCTGGGGTCCAACAGTGTTGCCAGTGTCGTCACACTGAGTGATTCCATGTTGCAGATACACTCAGTTGCCCGCTTTCAGCCAGCTGCTGTTGAGCAGCTGTTTTTGTCACTTATTTTTTTGAGTAAATCTTTTTATTGTCAGTTTAAATTTTAACACTGAACATAGGGGAGCAGAGCAGTAATTTCCATTGCACAGGTTCATAAAACAACACATACACATTCATCTCACAGATTGAGTGGACTAATAAGAAAAAGAAAAAGAAAAACCCAACCCCTCCTTACATAGACATAGTCTCCAGGCGCTGAGCAAGGAGCTTGTCACTCTATATCTTACTCTGTATCAGTCTTTTATGTGATTCTGACCATCAACAGCGTACCAGGCCTTGAGAACAGGCAGAGAAGTCATATCATTATTCTGGAATTGCTGTAAGTGAAAGATTGTTAGTAAGAGTTTGAGGTAAATTGCCATTATCAAGCGAGTCTTGGAACATATCTATTAATAGGGGAGCTAGTTTATTAATAAATTTCTTATAAAATTCCACTGTGTACCCATCAGTGCCAGGACATTTGCCGCTCTGCACCGCTCTAGTAAGCTCCTCAACCGTTATAGGTTCTTCCACTTCAGTGGCATGGTCCGTGTTCAGAGTTGGTAAGCCGAATTTACTAAAAAAGGTATCCAATGCCAGATTGATATCGGTATTGGAGGCATATTCTGATGTATACAATGAAATATAAAATTGCCTAAACTGGTCATTTATTAATCTAGGATCTGAAGTAATACCCGTGGGGGTTTGTATTTGATTTATTTGCCTAGCTACAGAGTGCTGCCTTAGTTGGTGTGCTAGTAGCTTCCCTGACTGGTCCCCATGTTCATAATGAGTGGCCCTAGATTTTAGCAACAATTCTTCCACGTAATTTGTACACGAGATCTAACTCTGTCTGGAGATTTAAACGTTGTTTATATATCTGGGGGTCTGGAGAGTTAGCAAGCCTGCCATCCAAATCCAAGATCTGTTGGGAGAGTTCAGAAATTTTCCTTTTTCTTATATAATTTTTGTGTTTTGTATATGATATAATTTGTCCTCTGATATAAGCTTTCAATGTCTCCCATAGAAGAGAAGGTGATATCGCGGGAGATTTATTTACACTAATGAAAAAATCTATTTCCGCAGAAATAAATTTGACACATCCATCGTCTGCCAGTAACCGATTATTAAAACGCAATGGTATTGTTGGAGTATAGCCCTGCGAAACAGATAGGGTCATTATAAGAGGGGCATGATCTGAAAGAGCTATGGTGTTATACGTACAGTCCCGGACCTGTGACACAAACCTATTATCTACTAAAAAATAATCTATCTGAGTAAATGTGCGGTGGACATGTGAGTAGAAGGAGTACTGTCTAGTCTGGGGATTGAGATCTCGCCAAACATCTGTTAGACCGTCCTTCATCAATATTTTGATTGACTTGGCAGCTTTAGACGGTGTATTGGGCTTGGTGGAAGATCTATCTATCTTCGGGTCTAACCAGCAGTTAAAGTCTCCTCCCACCACCATATGGTTCATTGACAGGTCCGGTAGTTTGGCAAAGACGTCACTGAAGAAGTGCTCATTATCCCAATTAGGGCCGTAAATATTAACTAAGATGACGTTAGTATTATAGAGTCTCCCTCTGACCACAACATACCTCCCGCATGGGTCTGCTATAATATCGGAGGCTCGAAACGGAATTGTTTTATGTACGAGAATAGCTACGCCTCTGGCTTTAGCATTGAATGTGCTATGGAATATTTGACCTACCCAACTTTTACAGAGTTTATTATGATCTAGTATCTTCAGATGTGTCTCCTGCAGGAAAACAACTTGCGCTCCGAGATGTAGATAATGTAGATAATGAAGTATTTTACTACATTTAATTGGTTGGTTAAGACCTTTGACGTTCCAGCTAATGAATTTGTTGTCCTATTCTCCCTGTTGCCTTAGATTATCTGTCACCGCCATATAGCCAGATACAGGTGTTGATCAGAGTACATTGATAGTCGAAAGCATGGAGGGATTGCATGTATGCAGCGGGGTGAAGAAGAAAAAAAAATGGCAAAGTAACAACAGCATCAACAAAAAGGAATTGTTAGGAAAATGTAGTTGAGAAACCTCTATAGTCCTAAGAACCTAAACTCACTGCACTGAATATCTCGCTCCCCACCCTTTAACCCCCCTCCCCATTGCTGAAGCATCTCCCCAATCGAGATACGCGCAAAACCACCCTCCCCTGCGATGAAACACAAAGAGCGGCCACACCAACTAAACATACCCTCACACCCGTTCCGTTGGGGCAGCGGATCCTAAAGACACATAATAAGCAAGACTTTCCCCCTATATAGGGAAGAATATCATCATTAAGGCAACCTTATATCAAGCAAAGAGCTCCAGGTCCATTTGAACAAGGATTAATATACCCAGAGTTGTATTCAATACAACCTAGTTATAGGTTGCCCGAAATACACATCTATACCGCGTCTCCAAAGCGGTGGTCTGCTAAATTGTGCACCTTTATACAACAGAATGTTCAGTTTTTCCCACCTGCGATCTCCGGTAATGACTAAGTCCTTGTGTATGAACTCCTGCGCGGCCAGCAGATCCTCAAATTTACGAACTTGTCCATCTGGAAAAGTAATCCTTAGTTCTGCTGGAAACTAAAGTCTGAACTTGAGCCCTGTGTATTCCCGTAGTTGGCGTTTAATGTTGTAGAACTCAGCTCGTTTTTTAGCCACGGAGCTAGTGAAATCGGGGAAGATGGATAACCTCCTCCCCTGGTATTGCAGGGCTGAGATCTCTCTTGCACGCTGTAAGATCAACTCGCGGGTCTGGTAGAAATGCACTCTGATCACAAAAGGTCGCGGAGGTTCGTCGCCTTTGGGTTTGGCCCAGAGAGATCTGTGTGCCCGGTCTAGTATGGGCTTCTCCTCCAAGTTAAGCACCTCCTCCAACAACTCACTAACAAACTCAATTGGATGGGGTCCCTCGGTTCCCTCCTTAACGCCAAACAAGCAGAGGTTGTTCCATCTCTGGCGCCCTTCTAAGTCCTCACACTTCGTTGCTAGTGTTTTGACTTCCGTCTGGAGCTTGAGCAGAGATGACTCCATCTTAGTTATGGCGTCGCTGTGGGAGGAAGTTGCCCGCGAAAGTTCAGTCAGAGCTTCGTTATTGTCGTCAATCCTCTTGGTCAGTGAGTCAATGGAAGATCGAAGCTCAGAGGTTAACCCGTCAATCTTCCCGCATATTTCTTGACTCAGCATACTTATCACTTCTTGAATGACTCGTAGCTCAGAATAGCCTCCGGGCAGTCTTCAGGTTGCGGTGAAGCGGGTGATTGGACCGTCGTGGTTTTGCCGCGGCCTGCGCGAGACGACTCCGATTTTAGTCGATTAGCTTCCATAATGGACCATTACACGCACCCAATATGATGTAGAAGGATCCAGAAGTTTACAGAGAAATTGGTGGTTAGATGTAGATAAAGATGCACATAAAACATTTAATTAGTCCACTGCCCCACGGAGCTGATCAGTTATGCGTCATACCTACATGCGCCCCCCCGTTTTTGTCACTTTAGAGCAGGGGTACTCAACTGGCGGACCACGGTCCGGATCTGGACCCGAACGCAGAACTGTCCGGACCCAATCTCATTCCTGATTAACTGGATACGGACCAAAAAAAAACCGGAGCATTTATTTCAGGGCTATTGAAAAAACACTCCGTCACGAGTGTTACGTTCGCCACCCCCGCTCAACAACTTATGTTCGCCACCCCCCATCCCCTAACCCCCCCCCCCCGGTCAACAACTTACGTTCACCACCCCCGCCTGCCGCACTGGATCCCAGGTCACAGGTATCTGCCAAAATTGGACCGCGGACAAATTTAGTTGAGTACCCCTGCTTTAGAGGCTTGATGCTGAAGCTCAATGTATGTCACAATTTGCCGTGTTTTGTTACGGATTTCTGTTAGTGTTGTGATTTGATCACATGACTTTCTTACATTTAAGTTCATGGAATGGGCAATACAAATAGTTTGGCTTATTTGCAGCATTGGAGCACATGAAATCATGTTTGCTGCTGCATCAGTGACGAGACACCTGACCTTGCCCACTGTCCTCCATTCTTCCATGAGGCTCCCTTTAACGGTGGCTGTTTTCTGCAGTGTGTTGCAATATATACACATAATCAAATCAAATCAAATCAACTAAAGTAAGACGAGGTTGAGCAACAATATAAAATCAAGCATACATTATACATATACATATATTCTACAGGCATTTTACAAAACTTCAAACGCCTGAGAGAATAAATATGTTTTAAGGTTTGACTTAAAATAATCTATTATTCCTTTATGTGGGTTGGAAGACAGTTCCAGAGAGTCTCTGTGCTGCTACAGAAAAGGCCCGATCACCCTTAGTCTTCATCCTCGAGCGTGGAACAGCCAGGAGTGACTGGTTTGAAGATCGGAGGGATCGAGTAGTGGAATGGCAGTGAAGCAAATCAGTGATGTAGCGCGGTGCCAGGCCATGTAATGCTTTAAAAACAAATAGTAAAACTTTGTCATTGATTCTGTATTTTACCGGTAGCCAGTGTAGTGATTTAAGTGGATTGACTAATACCCAGGTACAGTGAGTTGCAGTAATCAATACGGGAGGTGATAAAAGCATGAATAATTGTTTCCAAAGTTTTAAAAGACAGGATGCTCTTAAGTTTGGCTATATTTCTCAGGTGCTAGAAACTGCTTTTCACAGTGCTGCTTATTTGCTTCTCAAAGGTGAGAGCAGAATCAAAGATAACACCAAGTTTTTTCACACCGCTATGCACGTTAGATAGTAGCGGCCCCATTTCGTTCGCTATGGTTTTTGCCTGTTCAGGATTTCCAAAAATAATAACCTCTGTTTTGTCCTCGTTTAATTTAAGGAAGTTCTCCAATATATTGCCTATGGATCTCTTATCACTTGGTTTAAGTGGAAAGTAAAGCTGAGTATCATCAGCGTAACAGTGATAAGAGATGTGATGTTTTTGAAGAATAGATCCAAGGGGCAGCATATACAAAGAGAAAAGAACAGGTCCCAGGACAGAACCCTGGGGCACCCCACAAGTAACAGAGGTTAAAGAGGAGGAAGACTGACCTATTTTAACAAAAGATGATGTTTTCCAGGTAAGAGGTGAACCATTTTAGTACAGTACCCTGAACGCCAACACTACGCTTCAGTCGGTCCAGCAAAATAACATGGTCAACAGTGTCAAAAGCTGCACTGAGATAAGAGAATTAAAACAGCACAATTTCCAGCGTCAATGGTCAGATCATTAGTTACCTTGAGGAGAGCAGATTCAGTATTGTGATATGTTCTAAAACCTGACTGAAACGGGTCTTGAATATTATGCAAGTTTAAAAATGAGAAGTTGAGAGTAGATCAGCAGTTCAGCAGGAAATCAGCAGTTCTTTCAGGAGAGGATGTAGAAGCAGGATGTAATACAGAATTAATTGTTTTAAAAAGGACTTTAGGATTATTGGAGTGTTTGTGGATTATGTCAGAGAAGTATTTGGCTCTAGCAGCTTTAACTGTATGCTGATAATTTGATTTTTTTTATATATATATTTTTTTATTTTCTTAGAAGCTGGATGGAGATTTGAAGCTTGTCTTTTTTCCACTTCCGTTCTGCTTTCCTGCACTTCAGCCTAAGAGCACAAACATCACTAGTGAACCAAGGCTGTAACTTTGTTTTAGTTTTGTGAAGTTTAAGTGGAGCAATTGAGTCCAGAATTTTGGTACATGAAGAACTAAACAAAGTAGGTAACTGATCAATATCCGTATCAGTTTCAGTACATTGAGAAGAATTCACAGCATTACAGTTTACAGGTAGAGTAGGATAGACAGCTAAAAACTGGCTGACTATGTGAGGTGTGATAGCCCGTTTATAGTATGAAGGCTGACTCGGCTTAGGAGGAGGACAGGGAATGGTAACATCAAATAAGATGGGTTTGTGATCAGACAAACATGCATCTGCTACCTCTGGGTTGCACACAGAAAAACCGTATGTCAAAACAAGGTCTAGTGTGTGACTTAGCACATGCGTAGGGCCAGTAATACACTGAATCAGATTAAAGGAATCAAAAAGCCGTAAAAGTTCAGCAGACAGAGGTTTGGAGGGACAGCAAACATAAAATCACCAAGAATCAAAATTTTATCTGACATAGGTAAAATAACTGATAAAAAGTCAGAAAATTCCTGAAGAAAGTCCTTATTGATCTTTGGGGGTCTGTATATTAGAGCACATAGCACAGAGCATGACAGCTCCACTTTACATAGTTGTACTTCAAAAGTTGAGAACTCTCCCGCCGTGAACAGGTGGCATTTAAAACGATCTCTAAAAACAGCTGCAAGACCTCCTCCTCGACCAGAGGCTCTAGGTGTGCTGAAGTAGATGTAGTTACTGGGAGACATCTCAACAAGTGGGCTTAAGTCATTGATAGGCAGTGTTGCGAATAACGCCGTTAAAAATAACGGCGTTAGGTAACGGCGTCATTTTGTTAGTAACGGGATAATATAATTAATTACTTTTCCTGTCGTTACAACGCCGTTGACGTTACTGGTCATTAAAAGCGGTGCGTTACTATATATTGATATACTAACAGTAATGCGAGCGGACCGCTGCCCAGACTAGTGAGAAGTAACAGATCTCGATAGATCACGGTTCTCGGTGTAACACCTGTTTAACTTAACAAGTCAGTAAGCGATTGTCTAAGGCAGCGTTATGGTAGCCAATCAGAGCCAGTGTTTTTACACACGTGCCGAAGAACGCGACACAAACGAGAAGCCTCTCGCTGCAGCCTGCAGGAAGGCGGAGTTGGACATCCAACCCCGCCCACATCCAACTCCACCCTCTTCTCAAGTCCGAAGCCACGCCCATGTTACGTTCGAAACTCGGACTGTTTTTGCTCCCAGTAAACAGAACTTCCAGAACTTCCAGATTTTAATTAGTTTAACAGATGCCAAGAAAAACACTCACATGTTATTGACCAAAATGTATGTTTTTCTTTATTATCCCACATGAATAATTTAAGTCTTAGTACAATCTTTTTAGATTTTTCTTGAATAGTTTAATTGTCAGTTCTGAATATGTACAGGACATACAAATGATTTAAATTACATTACTCTCTTACCCAAAGGTACAGCAATAAAATAAATATTAATGCAGCAGCAGTGGTTGTAAAGTTGTAAAGTTCCTTTACAACTTTACTAAAACAAGGCACAGGGAAAGGCACATGATAAGACACTGAGCCGTCGTCAGTGTCCCTGGGGTGCGTGGTGGCAACATCATAATGTGCTTAGCCATTAGTCAGAATAGTGTTCATCGTGCCACTCTTGGTCTCTACAACACTGCCATATCACTAGAGTTGTTCAGGTGTGTCGCCATTTGCAAAAGTGGGCTGGGCTGCTTGAGTACACTAAACACCAACATTACTATTACACACAGTGCTTAATTTGTAAATCAAACGATGCCGGTATAACTAGCTTTATATATATAACTAGCTTTATAGGGGAGACACGGAAAGGCATCGCTAAAAAGGAGAGCTCTTATGTGATTTAGGAATGTGGATCTTGTGTTTAAAATGTCTTTTATAGAATTATTTGTTCAATTAATTGGTTCAACGCAGACAGATTTCTTCATAACTTATAATTAGTAGGCTTGAAAGTTACCGGATCGAGGCAGACAGTTCCCGGAACGCACCCTTCAAAATGAAAGAGTTCCCGGATCCTGATCCGGCTCAAATTAAGCCCTGATTACACCCCTTCTCCATTACCAAAATTACCAACATACCCCTTCTCTATCACCAACATTATCAGTAAACAGTAAACATTACCATTTTAATTGTGTACTTATAGTAGCAGAGTTGCCAACTCTCACGCATTGAGTGTGAGACACACGCTTTTGACCGTCTTCACACGCTCTCACGCCACATATCCGATTTCTCACGCCGAAAAAAATCTAGTTTATTTACCTCTGATCCACATATATGATTCAATGAGTTACTAGTTTGCTCTGACGCCAACCACCGGCGATCGATCGATCGCGATATAATACTTAATTTGTGTCCATTTTACATCCCCCCGTCAACATTTTACGTTCGCCACCCAATAAATAAAAATAATGAATAACATATGTGGAACGATACACAAAGTAAACGAGGTATGTGTAAATTAAGCGCAACGAACACTCTCTTGAACACTTGTGAGTTATTATGCATATTTTCAAGTGCCACAGTTCTTCTCGAATGGAGTAGTGGGTTGGCGCGCGACAGCGCATTAGAGGGTGGAGTTGGATGTGGGCGGGGTTGGATGTCCAATTCCGCCTTCCTGCAGGCTGCAGCGAGACATACTTGACACAAACGGAGAAGAGACAGAAATGGCGAGTCAGGAGCAAGCCGAAGAAAAATGAGCATTTTCAAGGTGGCGATATAAACATTATTTAAGAAAATACTTGAAGTTCCTGAATGTCTACCAGACTGGGTATTTGAATTATTTAATTAAGAATTTAATTAAGACAACAAACAGTTGTCTCAGATTGAGAGAATTTAATTTTATTTGATAGATGTAAATACACTTTATATAGTGTAACTGTTTACTATTTTTATTTTATTTTTTTTACAAAGATTTGGGATATTAAAGGATTTTATCCTGCACTGGTCTGTGGATGTGCAATAAATATCAAAAGTTAAACACCTTTCTGATCTACTCATTTCAACTCACTGTAAAAACTGCTTTTTCAAAAAAATCCTTATTCATTGGCATATAACTTTTTTTAACTGTAACGCAAATAGTTACTTTCTCTGGTAACGAGTTACTTTTATTATAGAGTAATTCAGTTACTAACTCAGTTACTTTTTTGAACAAGTAGTGAGTAACTATAACTAATTACTTTTTTAAAGTAACGTTCCCAACACTGAAAATGACCTATAAGAACTTATAGGTAAAGAACTTAAATCTTATTACAGTTCTTGACTGGTGATTTTGTAGCCCACTGTAAAGGTATAGATGCCTCAGAGAATATGAATGTAAAGTGATTAAAAAAAAAAAAGTTAGAATTAAAGAAAAGATGCAGTAAACTTAGTTGCCCTATGTAAAAGATCATTCAACAGATTAATTTTTAATAATGAAAAAGTTTAACAATTGCAAAAAGCATAAATGTTAAAATGCATAAATGTTTACCTTTACATATCATAATATAATCATAGCAAAATAAAATTATGTATTGCTTTCATTTTTCTTGTCTCTTTATGGAAGTATATTCAAATTATCTTTTTAGAGAAAATCTGTGTGTGTGTGTGTGTGTGTGTGGTGGAAAATCTAATATTTTCCTTGATGCTATGTTTTATATGTTAATCATAATAGTCACATGATAGTTGTATAAGCTAGAGTTTTTTACCTACAGTATATATGTGTTAATCATGTAAGTAGGACACTGAAGCCATTCAGTGTCTGGTATGGCTCAGTAGGCCTTAAAATTGTAATGTCTTTCCCCTGGATGTCCTCAGGCTATTCCAGGAATTCGACGTTCCTAAACTGACCTTGCTGGAGATGCCAGCTGGTCTCCTAGTCTCAACTTGGAAGTGGCCTCGTTGGCTCTCAGACCATCATGAGACCGCCAAACGTGGATGGGGCATGCGAGGGGAAGGGCCAATATACATTTGTCAAATCATGTGTCACCTCGTGAACACCTTGTGTGCTTATGAATTTCAAGTGCATTTGTTTGTTGCCATAGAGACAAAGCAAACTCTACAACAACGAAACTCCAGGTGCAGGAGGAGGGCAAGACCGGCTCTTATCACCAAACAACCTTTCCCAAGGCCAAAAACAGTTTCAGTACCAGGAAGCATATCGTTTGGAGTTTCATCACCACCTTAAATTCATTTAAAAAACATTTATTTTACCTTTGCTCAGGTTACTGCTAAGGCCTTTAGAGAATCCTTGAATACAGAAAGCCTAATAAATAAATTGAAAGCACCATAATGCTCTAAAGAGAGACATCAAGCATCCAGTTTAATAACTCTCTGAAGCAGGACATGAGGCTCATCCTCAAAATATGGTTGTAGGAGTTTACACAACTAAGAAAGAAACTACATACAATATACACTATATTGGCAAAAATGTACATGCAGAGAGCTTCATGAAATGGGTTTCCATGGTCGAGGAGCTGCATGCAAGCCATACATCACCAAGTGCAATGCAAAGCATCGGATGCAGTGATGTAAAGCACACCACCATTGGACTCTAGAGCAGTGGAGGCGCATTCTGTGGAGTGAAGAATCGCGCTTCTCCATCTCGCAATCTGATGGACGAGTCTGGGTTTGGCGGTTGCCAGGGGATTGGTACTTGTCTGACTACATTGTGCCAAGTGTAAAGTTTGGTGGAGGGGGGATTATGGTGTGGGGTTGTTTTTCAGGAGCTGGGCTTGGCCCCTTAGTTCCAGTGAAAGGAACTCTGAATGCTTCAGCATACAAAGACATGCTCCCAACTTTGTGGGAACAGTTTGGAGCTGGCCCCTTCCTTTTCCAACATGACTGTGCACCAGTGCACAAAGCAAGGTCCATAAATACATGGATGGCAGAGTCTAGTGTGGATGAACTTGACTGGCCTGTAACAGAGTCCTGCCTTCAACCCAATAGAACACCTTTGGGATGAATTTGAGTGGAGATTGAGAGCCAGGCCTTCTCACCCAACATCAGTATGTGACCTCACAAATGTGCTTCTGGTAGAAAGAGTTGAAGCTGTTCTAGCTGCAAAGAGTGGACCAACATCATATTGAACCCTATAGATTAGGAATGGGATGTCACTTAATCTCATATGTGAGTCAAGGAAGCTGAGCGAATACTTATTATTTCATTGCTGCCATTGCAACAACTGGCTATACAAATAGATATGTCATTAATACAATGTCCATTAATATTTAAATGTCTTGATAGTGGAAACGACATATCCTGATGGTCCGAAGGTGTTCAACAAGCCGATGAGCAAGTCTTTTCTTGGTTTCTCCAATGTAATGCTGATTACATCTCTTGCAAGTAATGCAATAGAAAAGTCTTGCATATAAATATAAATACTGGCCCAAGGTAAAGGCAAGCTTTGTCCAATTTGTTTCTCTCTTCATTAGATGACAAACAGTGACTTGGTGACAAAGGGACTTTGCCTTCAGGAGAGCAATAAAGATATCATTAGCATTTGAATGAACACACTTGCATTGTTCTTTCAAACATCACTGAATGCAGAGGAGTGTGGGAAACCTCTGAAGAAGGAATCACAGCCTAGTGCCATTAGCATCAGAACACCCCTCCCAGCCAGGACTGGAAACGCAGAGATGTGGCGGAATATAAATATTTGCAGTTCTATGAAAGCAATCAACCCCAACTGGCTGTAGTGCACATTCATTTATTTCAACACCATGCCTTTACATTTACAATTATACACCACAGTTAAATGTGCCATATTTTGTCAATTGTGATTTTTCACCACAATCGAAATTTGTCCTCTGCTTTTTACCCATCTGTGCAGTTAGAACACACACACACACACACACAAGTGATTACTAGGGGGCTGTGGATCACATGTGCCCAGAGCGGTGGGCAGCCCTAGCCCGGCGCCCGGGGAGCAGTTGGGGTTAGGTGCCCTGCTCAAGGGCACCTCAGTCATGGCCTTAGGTCTGGGAATCGAACCCACGACCCTCCGGTCACAAGACCGTTTCCCTACCACCAGACCATGACTGCCCACTGTAATCTTTAGATTCATTTAGACCAAGAATTACCCATAAAAAAAAAAGATAGAGATGATCGAAACTTCAGGAGTTATATACTATCAAATAATGTGAGTGACACAAGCATAGATTACTTGTGGATTGAACTGAATTAACTAAAAACAGTTTTTTTGATTGTTTTATTTCGCCATATCTTGATTCAAATACATTCACTTAATTTTGTTTCATTGACACAATGCTGAAAACCTTCACAGAAGGAAATGTAATTTTCCAATAAAGTGAAACAAATTTCAGAACATCAGTATGACTTTTATGCATAAACACCTTTATAAAAGGCGAAAGATCTGTACTGCAGAGAACAGATACACTTTTACTAAACAGCATATTGTGTTATTTTACATTTGGATATTCAGAAGGTTCATCTTTTTGCTCAGTTTACCTGTATAGCTTTAAAGAATGTTATTAAATTTTTTGCATTTACATGACGACAACAGCTTATCATAAGCTATATCTGGGATACGAGTAAATTTTACTCAATAGAAAAACAAAATAGCTAATGTCAGACCAACATGATCAACAGGGCCAGCAGAGATACATTTTGATCCTATAGGACTACCAAGATTAAAAGGCAGAACTTGTCCTCTTAATCGTGGTGCTTTATGTCTGCTGAGGAGGCATGTTCCTCATCATATGGCTGCAAAAGTGACTCAGCAATTTTCCTTTGTACTGTTTCTTCACTTCATCTTTAGATAGGACATGGACAACCTCATGGAGAATGTACAGCTGCCAGAGACTGTTGTACAGCTGCCAGAGACATGGATGGTCATCTCCAGGATACCTGCTTTCTCCAGCTTGGACTCAAGAAGCTTCTGGTTGGATTCTGATGATGGTGGAACCTGAGCTGCTTGACGCAGCAGTTGATATGATCTCTGTGCAGCACCCCCTCCTTAACTGCAAATGATGACAAAAAAGATATGTGAATAATTAAGAGAATAATGAAGTGACAATCAGGTGAATGAAAAACACACACACACACACACACACACACACACACACACACACACACACACACACACACACACACACACAGATTTGTTTGTTTAAAGATCATCTTACCTTGTTCAGTGGTAAGTGAACATTGCAGCAGTTGCTCTGCCATGACTGTATCTCTGCTGTAGACGTCTCTGTGTAGTATGAGTCTGATCTGAACTGGCTGCATCTCCTCTATTTATACCCACAAATCTCCATATGAATGTGTGGGTCTCGGTCTTGTTGGAGTTTCTCACACTTTGTAACCAATGAGAGAGCTTGGCCACACAATGAGGGATATGGAGCTGCCACATGCTCAGTGTTCTCTGTGCTGGGGGCAACGTCCATGTCTCAGGGGAGCAGGTGGAGAGATGGGGGTAATGGAGAGGGGAACAGAACACAGTGTGAATCTGGGAATGTTGTGACCCTGTAAAGAGAGCAGATCTCCTCCTGGAGCATGGGATCACTATCAATACACATGCACGTACATCACATAACAAGAAAATGCAAAGTTTGACAAACTTGGAGATTTGAACTGATCTGTAAACTCTCTTCACAGTCATGTAGTGGGGTAAAATTCTAAATATACAGGACCAGAGGTGGAAAGAGTACTGAAAAATTGTAACTGAGTAAAAGTATCTTTACTTTGCCTAAAATCTACTCAGAGTAAAAGTAAAATTACCCATCTCAAAATTTACTCGAGTAAAAGTACAAAATTACTTCATTTAAAATGTAATTTGAGTAAAAGTTACTTAGTTACTTTCAGTTATTTAATGCATGGGTGAATCATGAACCAAATTCAGCACAAGTTGTTTTAATCCATTTCAAAGTGTATTTAAGTGCACATCCACACTTGCAAAAAGATCAGCTGGGCTCAGTAACATACTTCCTCACAGCACAAGGACAATCACAACCTGTACTATAAAGTGCAAACAATTTTCAGTCCTATTGTCCAACGGACAACACTATGATAAGAATAAAGAAATTTAAATTACAAATTATTCAAAAAACAAAATGCACACAAAATTAAGTGCCCACAAGATGCCACAAATCAAACTAAAATCCAACAGGATTCCACTACTCTCAATAAAATGCCCACAGGATCCCACAGAACCTGATAGATAGAAGATTTAAAGATGGAACAATTTCATCCTTTTAGAAAAAAGTGCACCAGATTACGATCTGATAATGAGACAATGGAAAGGGTGCGCGCAAGGCAAGGCCACGCAATTGACTTTCAGTTCTGGGACTCAGAAGTTTAAATTTCTGCCTGCATTTAATTTTTCACCATCAATATTTTTTTACTCAGTAATGTGAGGGCATTCAAATGTAGTGAAGTAAAACTACTTGGGTCAAAATTTACTCGAGTACAAGTAAAAATTACATATTTCAAAAACTACTCAGAAAATTACAAATTACTCATAAAAAGTACTCAATTACAGTAATGTGAGTAAATGTAATTAGTTACTTTCCACCCCTGTACAGGACTTTAATGAACTCAAAAAAGGCATTTATTTTTAATATTACATTAAATTATTAATAAGAATATTTTTGCAGAAAAAGTCCAAGTTTAAATGTTTTCCTCCAGAATTTTAAGTTAACCAAAGTCATTCATTTACACAATTTAGAAGTAACTGATATTCATACAGTTGTGCTCAAAAGTTTACATACCCTGGCAGAATTTTTGCTTTCTTGGCCTTTTCTCAGAGAATATTAATGATAACACACAAACCTTTTTTCCACTCATGGTTAGTGGTTGGGTGAAGCCATTTATTGTCCAACCACTGTTTTCGGTTTTTAAATTATAATGACAACCAAACACATCCAAATGACCCTGATCAAAAGTTTACATACCCCAGTTCTTAATACCGTGTATTGCCCCCTCTAACATCAATGACAGCTTGAAGTCTTTTGTGGTAGTTGTGGATGAGGCTCTTTATTTTCTCAGATGGCAACGCTGCCCATTCTTCTTGGCAAAAAGCCTCCAGTTCCTGTAAATTCCTGGGCTGTCTTGCATGAACTGCATGCTTGAGATCTCCCCAGAGTGACTCACTGATGTTGAGGTCAGGAGACTGAGATGGCCACTCCAGAACCTTCACTTTGTTCTGCTGTAGCCAATGACACGTCGACTTGGCCTTGTGTTTTGGATCGTTGTCATGTTGGAACGTCCAAGTGTGTCCCATGCGCAGCTTCCGGGCTGATGAATGCAAATTTGCTTCCAGTATTTGCTGATAACGTGCTGCATTCATCTTTCCTTGAACTTTGACCAAGTTTCCTGTGCCTTTGTAGCTCACACATCCCCATAACATCAGCGATCCACCTCCATACTTTACAGTAGGAATGGTGTTCCTATCATCATAAGCCTTGTTGACACCTCTCCAAATGTAACGTTTATGGTTGTGGCCAAAAAGTTCAATTTTGGTCTCATCACTCCAAATTACATTGTTCCAGAAGTTTTGGGGCTTGTCTCTGTGTTGTTTGGCGTATTGTAGACGAGACACTTTGTGGAATTTGCGCAGTAATGGCTTTCTTCTGGCCACTCGACCATGCAGACCATTTTTCTTCAGGTGCCTCCTTACTGTGCATCTTGAAACAGCCACACCGCTAGTTTTCAGAGAGTCCTGGATTTCAGCGGATGTTATTTGTGGGTTTTTCTTTGCATCCTGAACAATTTTCCTGGCAGTTGTGGCTGAAATTTTTGTTGGTCTACCTGACCGTGGTTTGGTTTTTACAGAGCCCCTGATTTTCCATTTGTTTATCACAGTTTGAACACTGCTGACTGGCATTATCAATTCCTTGGATATCTTTTTGTATCCCTTTCCTATTTTATACAGTTCAACTACCTTTTCCCGTAGATCCATTAACAATTCTTTTGCTTTCCCCATGACTCACAATCCAGAACCGTCGGTGGCTGGATGAAAAATGCAAGAGTCTGTCTGGATCCCAGAAACTCACTCAGCTTTTATGCACACACACTGATTACAAGCAAACAGGTCACAGGTGAGGATATTACCTTTAGTAGCCATTCAAACCCATTTGTGTCACCTTCTGTGCATGTTATCAGGCCAAAATCACCAGGGTATGTAAACTTTTGATCAGGGTCATTTGGATGTGTTTGGTTGTCATTATAATTAAAAAAGAGAAAACACAGTGGTTGGACAATAAATGGCTTCACCCAACCACTAACCATGAGTGGAAAAAAGGTTTGTGTGTTATCATTAATATTCTCTGAGAAAAGGCCAAGAAAGCAAAAATTCTGCCGGGGTATGTAAACTTTTGAGCACAACTGTAGCACCTGACAAATATGTTCCAGCATTATTATTAATACAAATTACATATTGTAAAAGCCGTATGCAATAAATCAAAAGTATGTGGGGTGATTGTCCCTAACCAGCATCCCAGATGAGTCTGGTATCTTGTGAACTTCTGAGTTTCCCATACTGAGTCCTCCATGTGATCAGTGGAGTACACCACAAACGTGTGATATTTAACAGCACATGCTTTATCACTATACAGCAAAAACAATTAAAAAATCAGAAGGATCTAATATGATTAAGATTAAATGATTTACCCTGGCAGAGTGTAAATCATTGCCCTATTTTCTTTTTCAGTTTGGTCAAATGTTATATTACAGGGCAATGTTTTCAATTGAAAACTCAATAAAAAGTCAATCATAAAAACGATTAAATGATTTACTATGATTAAGATTAGATTGACATATTTTTGTTTGCATATGTTCTAGGAGACATTGTGATGACGATAAATGTGAATCAAAAGTCATTGTGCTTCTTTGTGTTTCTGTGGTTTTTTTAAATACTGTTTGGGCAGAGATAAGCTTCTGTTTAGGAAGCTAATGACTTTAAGAACAGTCATTCTGCTTTCCCACACTCTGCCTATTGGGAGCAAGCAGTGGACAATAGACGTGTGCCCATTCAGATGTTAAGAAGTCTGGGTAAGCAGTTCCTGCTGGGCTTCATCAGGGGGTTGTTAAAACGTCAGTGATGCATGATGTAAACATTAAAAGCTGGCCTCTATGTAAACTTCTCCATTTTTTTAAATAATGTGCTGATATACAGAAAAGTTTAAATTAATTCCAAGACCTCTAAAAATATTTAGAATTCTAGATCATCATCTCGCGTCCCAAAATATTTAAACAGAGTGTAATGCATTTTGTAAATTTTGTTGTATCCAATACTTGAAATAATTGTGAATAAAATATGATGCATGAATTATACTGGATTTGTAATATTAGATAGTGAGTCTATCATCCTGAATTTTGGTGCTATAGCAACATAATCGATAAATGATAGGATCAAATAGCACATCTGGTCTGTTGCGCTTGAGGGGCCCCATTTCTCCCACTCTGCTCTTTCACTGCTTTCAATTAAGGAACAATACAAATGTTCTTTTCTAACACACTATGGACTGGAATTCTCTCTGTCTCGGTAATGCTGAGGAAGACATTTAAAATGACCAATAAAAGTTAAAAGTATATTGAGCAATTATGATCATCATGTAATTTTACAGTAGTTTTGCACTGAGATTTAAATTCATTTATCAAAAGAAAAACATTCTAAATAATCCTTTTGTTAAATTTCTTATGGCAAAATTTGTGTTCGCATCTGACCCTTGCTTCTTATGAATGAGAAAGAGGCTTGCTTTATCTGTCCAACTCAGAATACAAGAATTCAGCATAAAGGCATAAGTGATTTACATACTATTTATTTATTTACTTTTTTACTGGCAACTATGTGCTGTTTTTTCCATGAAGAAAGTAGATGATAGTATATCACAACATTTGCTTGAAGATTTTTTCAAGACACTTGGCACTCAAAAAAGAGCATAGTTTAACCATTTAACAGTCTTTAAAAGAGACAAATGAAACATTTCTGACTGAAATGAAAACTGTGATGAACACATATTTTGAAAATAAAATAAGTAGAATAAAGCACATAAATTGTCTAAACAGATACTGTTTCATAATGTTTCACAATTAACAGAACAATATGTTGTTAAAAAAACTATAACCACAGTGCATCTCTTAATTGAAGAACAAATCTAAAAACACTCAATGGGAAATAAGAACAAATCAGCAGCATTTCTCATACTGATGAGGTTAAAGTGAGACTTAAAAAATGACATTTTGAAATAAACATATCAAGTTCAAATTGTGTTATTAACTTTGCTGAAGATATGTCATCTGTTTAAGCAAAAGGTAAAGAATGAGTATGTTTTCCAATAGATTAGAATTGGACCAAACCTAAACAAAACTCAAAGTCTTGCCAGGTTTTGTAAAAGCAAGATGCTGGTTCAAAAGTAATGTCTAACATAGATTGAGACAGACTTTACAAAAGTCATTCAAAGCATTTTGCAATAACATATAATGTTTCCAAAAAGGGAAATAGTCCTAAATCAACAATTCATTAACTGAAAAAAAACCACATGACCTCCTTTGTTTATGTCTAACATAGACACACTATAAAGAGCAGAAGTCTTTAGTTTACTGGATACTACCAAGGTACTACCTGCCAAGGCCTCCAGAGGGTGCTGTGGACTGAATTGCTGATGACCTCTGAGGAGTTTAGCAAATAACGGAAAACTTTCAGAACTTTTCCTGTGTTGCCATAACAGGTTCTACAAGTGGTTCAGCAGTTTTCTCTGGGACTTTGTCTTCATGTAATCTTGTAAAAGCTCATGGACACCCCTGGAATAACAGCGGGTGAGCTGCAATGCAAGCTACTTTTTCTGTCATCTCAAGTAGCTGATTGTCATCTCCTGGATATCTGCTTTGTCCAGCTTGGAGTCAGGTTGCTGTGAACTCTGGAGACAGGAGGGGCCTGAACTGTTCAGGGCAGCAGCTGATATGATCTCTGTGCATCATCTCCACCACTGGCTTCCTCAGCTGCAAGGAAAAATGACAAACTGGTTAGTGAACTGGAAACAAAGAACTGTTAGTTATTTATAAAGTAGTTCAGAGAAAGCCAGATTTCCCATTTCAACAGATTCTAAATTTACCTTGTTGTTAAGTTGTAGATGCACCATTGACATGATCAGTGCTGCAGTGATTGTTGGTGCCGTGAGTGCTGTAGACGTCTCTGTGTAGAATGAGTCTGATCTGAACTGGCTGCATCTTCTCTATTTATACCCACAAATCTCCATATGAATGTGTGGGTCTCGGTCTTGTTGGAGTTTCTCACACTTTGTAGCCAATGAGAGAGCTTGGCCACACAATGAGGGATATGGAGCTGCCACATGCTCAGTGTTCACTGTGCTGGGGGCAACATCCAAGTCTCAGGGGAGCAGGTGGAGAGATGGGGGTAATGGAGAGGGGAACAGAACACTGGGTAAATATGGGAATGTTGTGACCCTGTAAAGAGAGCAGATCTGCTGCCTAATGGAGGGATGAATGTCACTGACAGCACATGTAAATCATCACTCCACAAACGAGTGGTTACACAAATTGATATTAAATCACATTTAGAATCTTAATAATATTATTTGCCCTACTAAGGCAAAGTCCATTTGAAACTATTAGAATAAATATGAAAATTTTTCATGAAAGCATTTTTTGTGTTAACTTAAGGAGTAAGGCCTAGGACTTAATAAACTTTTATTTTAATGGTAGTATACGTATGCATATGCTATACATAGATAGAGTAAATATTATTACTAAAGCTATTTGAAGCCATGATAAAGTAACCTACTTGATATATTTGGATACATGCTCTGCTAATTCACTTCTATGTCCATAAGCCAAGATGTAGCAGATGTGACTTGTGCCTTGCAGCTGTCAATTAATGTGAGCCAAGAGCTCATTTGAGTTTCCCACACTCAGGTCTTCTTGGATCAATGGACTACAAAAGCTTTAAAGCCCTGAATAGACCATGTAAAGAGTGCCTGATAGAATTCAATAGAAGAAATAACCTCTAATAGAAAAAAATAAAAAACATTCCAAGATTCCAATTTCAACATTTCAAATCTAACTAGGAATGAAACTGAAATTGTAGCAGAAATATTAGGTCAGCTAAACAATTTAAATATATTTTCCCAATTTGTCTTAAGGTGCTAATTACTTAGAGAAATTTCTAAATCCTCCTTACAAGTAAGCCACTAATAAAAAAACAAAATACTATTTCTTCATAATTGTTTGCCTATTTGCAGACAAATTATGTCCATTAATTATTTCAGCCTAAATTTAGATCGCATCAAAACACTAAAACTGCACTAACAAAGGTAGTTTACAATACAAGTTACAATACAAATGTCTTTTTATATTATTTTATATCTTGCTGCCATTTTCTCATAACATCTACATGGAAAGGCTGCAAACATCCTATAGCATTAGAGGACAATCACTCTCCTATTTTTAAGTCTTTAAAAGTCTCAGTTTGTCCTTGTACTAAATAAATGCTACCGTTGGTCACAATTATTTGTAAGTATGACATTAGCTTGCATTGTTACATTGTAGACAGTTTGTTACACAGATTAGTTATAATACTGCTAATCCTGATGATGCCCACACACTCAGCAAAACTGAGAACTGTTTAAAGGAAATAAGAAACTGGCAACTAACTTACTCTTTCTGAATTCTCAGAAGACTACAATCTAATATTCTACTTAATCTTGGTGGACATCTATCTCTTTTATTTGCATATTTCTGCAGAGATTATGCCAACACTAGACACAGTATTTAAGATAATGACAGAACATTTCATGGTTCCCCCAAAATATTCATCCAGCCATGAATGCAGGAATTGCTTGCTCACCCCAGACTCACTGGATTACCTGAGACATGCATCTATACTGGACTGGGTATATGGATCAAATATATACAAAGCTTGGACTGATTATTAGGTGGATCAACCCAGAGGATGTATCTTCTTGAGCCTTGGTCCTCCCGAGGTTTCTTCTTTAATTTTGCCCAGGGTATTTTCCTGGCCATTATTGCCTCTGGATTGTTCATTAGGGACCTGGACCGACAAACTTACTTTGTGACAACAAAAAGCGCTATACAAATTAATTTGACTTGACTTGAGTTACCATCTGGAGGGAAAGATCCTTATTGGCTGATGTTCTACCAGTATAGCTCTAATAATTTAATTAATGTTTCTCTGTTGCAATGTATTATACTTCACATATGTATGTGAAGTATGTTGTATGTGTGATATGTTTTTTCAAGGACATCAATGTATAATTTTAATAATTTAACAATAAATGCGTTTGATTTACAAAAAAAGTATAATCAAAATATTTCTATTATGTTTACTTTGTTTAAAAACATAATTTTTAATCTCTGAAAATATTCTTAACAATGCCACAAAATATTTACCTAAAAACAGTGACAAGCTGGCACCCAGGGAGTCTATTTTGGAAACTGTGAATCTGCTCTCCTGAGCTTTCCCACACTCTGCCTATTGAAAGGGATTTGAATGAACAATAGAAGTGTGTCTCCTTAAATGCTAATCACCCCTACATACAGCTGGTTGACACACTCTGGGGTAAAGCTTCTCAGATAACCATCACTGACAATCTGGAATTGTGTTGTAAGCACAAATATTCCCATTTTCCTATCCCTACTTAAATAAGTGAATGTAGTTTGGGACTAAATCTATTTTAAGTGTGTACTCTTAGAAATGCTAAATTGACAGCTGACCATACACAGTGCTAATTAAATTAATGTAAACCATATCCTATCCAGGCAGTGGCCATTGATTAAATAACATACAGTTTGACTGATTGCATGTCATCACCACAATAAACCCCTTGGTACAAAGGGGTGTCAAATTACTAAAGTGAAAATTTATGGTTATGACCTTGTGCCAGTTTGGTTTTAGCGAACTGCAAAAACCACTGTGGGCATGAAACACAATCGCATTCCACTATACTTGTATTCTGCCGTGTGCACTGATATCTAATGTTCTGAATACAGGTGATCACAGGTGCTCTCCCCATGCTGGTAAGCAGTGATTCCTAAAGAGATTAAACACTTTGAGAATATAACAATATTCTCTGACTCCATGCTGCAACGCATTTGTAGTCATATTATTCCCTTCATCATTTATGGAGACACATGGACCATGACTAGACTCCTAAAAGTATTTAATAAAAAAATCATTACATACAACTGTTTTGAAACAACAATCAACAAAATGGAGCACAGAAAATGATACATTGTATCTTTCGAAGTTAGTTAAGTATGTTTTTAGTGGGAGCTGTCATGTCCAGCAGACATTATGCTCTACATATCTTACCATCATTAACTGAATAACATCTCTCAATGAGAGCAAAAAATTATATCTACAGATTTATAAATGCAAGTGACATCAACTGCATTCTCAGGTTTACTATTGTGCTTCCACAAGCCTGAACAAATCCATGGGAGGCATTTTATAAAGCAGACCCATGTTGGATCTTTTCCTTCCAAAATGAAAAAATATCTAAGCTCCAGAATGTTCAGAGTCTCAGCAAGGTTCCATGTTCATGTGGAGAGAAGGTTCCATGTTCATGTGGAGAGAAGGTTCCATGTTCATGTGTGGTGAAGGTTCCATGTTCATGTGGGGAGAAGGCTCCTCAAGTGCTCACCTTGGTGCACTTGCATGAAATGCTCACTGCTGCCACATTAATGGCGTTATGTCTTCTGTTGTGGAGGACACAAGCTGCAGGATGTCACGAATGCATCTAGAGTAGCCATTGGGGAAGATAAAGGCCTTCTTCAAAGTGAAGAAGGAAACTGTCTTCTCCAGAAGGTCAGAGGTGGGGATCCCATTGTGAAGGTGTTCAAGAGACGACTTTAATTTTTCCACTTTGCTGAAACACTTTCTTTCCAAGTTATGGAGTTTACACCTGTAACCAAAAGGAAAAAACATTAAGGTTTTGGTCATATATGCAAATATACAAAGCAAAATTAATTATTATTTTCCAAATGAAAGAACTGTATCTTCTTGAACATACCTGGTGTGGTGAACGTTGTCCTGAGGAAGTATGTGTGTGTAGACAGGCATGTTTGATGCTGATGTTTAAGGTTTCGGTTTTTTAGTAAATGTTTGGCCTTAAATGTCACTGTTGAAGTCACACTCTGTTGTTCTGACTCCTCTTTTGGGGGCCTGGCTCTAGTGCCTTAATTTCAAGTGTGAATGACATCTGATTCAGCCCATACTTATATCAAGCGGTCTCTATGTCTGACCAATCACAGGCTCAGAGCACGACACAATGGTCTTCTCATAGTTCTGTCTAGTCACTGGCACTCTGTTGTTGTGCTTCACTGGACAGGTGGGCTGTTCTCTTCCTGCCATCTGGCTGTAATGTCAGTGGTATTCCACTGAGGGAAAATGGCTAAGGGCATCAGCATTTGAGATGCTATTGAATGCATCCCTGTTTTCACATTAAGATTGACAATATGGATTTAAGGTAAATATTTTACATATAATCACTATAAATGAAAGGTAATAAAAGGCACAATTAACACTATCAACCATTGTACATTTTACAATCAAAACAGCTGACTTTCATTATTCATTTACCAACCAGTGGGTTATATTATGCTCTACAGATTTTATATGATAATGATTAAATTTGTTATTTAAATAGTTTGCCAACTCTAGAAAATATCTATGTATTAGAATAGAAGGATGATATAATTACATTTACTATGGATGCAGTGTGTGTCTCTAGTAGTGAGTGTAAGTGTGGACACACTTCTATTGTATGGGTGATCTCAGTGATGAATGCTAAGTGTGGGAAGTCGTGTGTCTCTGTGACTCCACACGCTGAAAAGAGGCGTATGTGACTGGGGCATTCTCATGTCCCATGTGGACAGCTGTGTGTGTGTGTGTGTGTGTGTGTGTGTGTGTGTGTGTGTGTGTGTGTGTGTGTGTGTGTGTGTGTGTGTGTGTGTGTGTGTGTGTGTGTGTGTGTGTGTGTGTGTGTGTGTGTGTGTGTGTGTGTGTGTGTGTGTGTGTGTGTGTGTGTGTGTGTGTGTGTGTGTGTGTGTGTTGTTGAAGAGGTCTAACAGACCTCTAATTAGAGTTTGAAATAAAAGCCTGGGAACAGATAATGCTGCTTTTAAACTCAGACATTGTGTTTATCTACAAAACAACAGGACATTAGTCATGTAGTCAAATGACACTACATGATCTAAAATAAAAGTGCAGATAACTAAAGTCACAGACTGTGCTTTGTAGAATCATTTGATGCAGATAATATGGTGCAGATTTGGGACAGAAGAAAATGTAGAAAAAAATTTGGTTGTATTAAATTCTGTGAATTTTTATACACATTTTGCATTAAACTAAACTGCTGGTTAGGGCTGAACTTTAGAACATGCTGTTAAAACCTAAAACAGAGTGAATGGTGAATGTGTGCCATGTGTTCTGTCATTGATTACCATCAGGCAGGAGATCTGCTCTCTTTACAGGGTCACAACATTCCCATATTTACCCAGTGTTCTGTTCCCCTCTCCATTACCCCCATCTCTCCACCTGCTTCCCTGAGACATGGACGTTGCCTCCAGCACAGAGAACACTGAGCATGTGGCAGCTCCATACCCCCCCCCCACACACACACACACACACACACACACACACACACACACATGAGAAACTCCAACAAGACCGAGACCCACACATTCATATGGAGATTTGTGGGTATAAATAGAGAAGATGCAGCCAGTTCAGATCAGACTCATTCTACACAGAGACGTCTACAGCACTCATGGCACCAACAATCACTGCAGCACTGATCATGTCAATGGTGCATCTACAACTTAACAACAAGGTAAATTTAGAATCTGTTGAAATGGGAAATCTGGCTTTCTCTGAACTACTTTATAAATAACTAACAGTTCTTTGTTTCCAGTTCACTAACCAGTTTGTCAATTTTCCTTGCAGCTGAGGAAGCCAGTGGTGGAGATGATGCACAGAGATCATATCAGCTGCTGCCCTGAACAGTTCAGGCCCCTCCTGTCTCCAGAGTTCACAGCAACCTGACTCCAAGCTGGACAAAGCAGATATCCAGGAGATGACAGTCAAGGTTTCTTTAAATGTGTTCATGAGATTGTCCAATTCCTGTCTGAAGTCAATTCACAGTCACAGATAAAATCGCAGAATAAAGTATAGAAATTGCAGACATCATCAGATCAGAACAGGGGCAGAAATATTTTGCCATCCCTGTGCTCTGCAGACCAGCAGATCATGAGCATAGAGAAGATATCAGTGAAGACCACCCTCTGGAGACTGTGGAATACAATTTATTTGTTTAACACTTCATTATTTACTTTTAACTAAAAACTAAATTAATTTGTGTAGTTAAATTACACAAAATATGAACATTTTCTTAACGTGAACATAAATGTGTAATTGCACTACTTTACATTTTTAGAAATTTTTCTTGGCAGTTTGGGAAATTTGGTTTATTCAAAAGTTATTTAAGATCCTTTTATAAAGGTATAAGAACTGTAAAGGTATGCTTGGTGAATCTGATATGTTAATTGTATTAAATGTATTAATTACATTGCATCAATGTTTTTATGTGTACTGCACTTTTTGTAATGATGTTCTGTACACATCAACAACTATTGTCTCACATTAGAGGCAATAAATAATGTACATTTCTTCATTTGAAAAAAACTTTACTCAAAGTTGCAAACTACTGTCTACTAAGCATAATTGCATGTAATGTTTTGACATAACATAAGTTTTCAACAAAAAAAAGTTTATCAATATAATAATAGATATTGAATCATAAGGCACACCTTTACAAATGGCAATAATGTCATTAAAGATGTGAAACCAGAACCAAAAATTACTTAATGACTTAAGGGTAGATGAATTAACTGCCAGATCAAATGTGTGTGTGTGCCATATTTTGTCAATTGTGATTTTTACACCGCAATCGAAATTTGTCCTCCGCTTTTAACCCATCTGTGCAGTTAGAACACAAACACACACACTAGTGATTACTAGGGGGCTGTGGATCACACGTGCCCAGAGCGGTGGGCAGCCCTAGCCCGGCGCCCGGGGAGCAGTTGGGGTTAGGTGCCTTGCTCAAGGGCACCTCAGTCATGGCCTCAGGTCTCGGAATGGAACCCATGACTGCCCCATATAGTATATATATGCCCAAATATAGTATTTGCAAATGCTACACAAATAGAGATTACAAAGCATCAAACCTTACTCCTAGCAGTTATGCCTGAATTTAGTTACAAATCAGATTGATAAATGTGTCCTTTGAGGAACAGACATCATTCCAGTTCATTTATTTTTCCATGGTCACCAAAATCTTTCATTTGTACTGTAGCAATGACAAAGCACACACAATACATTTGGGGTAAAGTAAGCAGAATGTTTATTGATGTGCTTTATTTTTTCATTGTTACACACACATCACTGAAGTTTTTGATCTTGAAACTTGAAATAGGGTCAAAACAAGAGATGTGAAGCATCTGCCCACGTGGGCAGATAATTGAAGGGCAACAAAACCAGCAGTTTTCTCCAGACATGCTGCTGTACTTCCTCTCCTACTGTGGGAAAACACAGACACTGGCCACTAAACGTGTGCCTAACACCTGCTCATACGTCCTGTTGCAATGACAAATTTGCCACGTTGGGGTGAGACAATAAAGGACAGCAGCCACACTTGAGAGACTTTCATCCTGAAAGCCCTGTGTTGGTTTCAGTGCCGTGAAAACTGACCAGAATTTCTCAATGTCAAGCATCTCCTACTTTGCTTATTAAACAATTTTATTCATATTTTCTAATTGAATTACCTCTCTTTTGTAATCAGGTTCATCCATAGAACATATTGTGATGTGTAGATTTATATGAGTTCCATAAAGTGAAATTATATACATGCCAAATACCCTTTTGCTTTTATATTTTTTGTTTTGCAAGAGGATTGCAGCCATCTCTGAAACATTGCAGTTTTGTCTTCAATTGCATGGTTCTGAGATTTGCAGTAATGATAGAATATCTTCAGTGCATACAACTACACCACTCTGGAGACCTGAGCAACTTTTAGCCGTCATATTGGAAATATTCTAAACTGTAATGCAAAAATGTTTTTACTTATTTATATTTTTTGCATTATAGTTTAGAATATTTTCAATGGAACAGTTAAAAGTTCAATCAAAATTTGAATCAAAAGTCTACAGAGTAGTGTGGTCGTAAGCAGTTGTATGCACTGATGATAGAATAATGTCATTACTGCAAATTATTTCTGAACCATGCAGTTGAAGACAAAACACTGCAATGTTTCAGAGATGGCAGCATCAATCAATTTATAGTCCAACTAGAAATGACTAATAAAGGAGGTTTTGCCTGAAACAACAGTAATCCTTAAACTATTTAATTTTCATCAAAATGATTAATGGAAGCTGAAACATTACGACAGATTGTTTGGCACCTTATACATAACTATGTACTGAGAAAGGGGTAATGGTTTGGTTTGATTTGTAAGGACGCCTCACCCACAGGCCGCTGAGTGTGGGAAACCTAATCCTGCTTGGGCCTCATGCCTTTGTAATGCAAATGCACTACTATAAATAGTGGAGAGAGATCCTCACTCCAGAACACGTCAGACTCACTCTGCTCAGTAAAGCACAGGCTCTCCTTCTGAAACGATGGCTCCTACCTACCTGCCTACTGACTACTCAAAGCTCTCCAACAAGGAAAAACATAAAGTAAATAGAATCTATACTGCTGAATTTCAATGCTTTCTTTTTCCTTTGAATATATGCATACATTTTTGAAAAATGAATAGCTTGCTAATTGAATTTCCTGTGTTATTTTAACAGTTAAGAAAACCTGCTGTGGAGAAAATGCGTAGAGATCGCATCAACAACTGCATCGAGCAGCTTAAGGTGATGCTGGAGAAGGAATTCCAGCAGCAAGACCCCAACACCAAGCTGGAGAAAGCAGACATTCTGGAGATGACTGTTGTCTTCCTGAAGCAGCAGCTACAATCCCAGATCTCAGCACCTCAGAAAGCCCACTGTGATGGCTACTCTCAGTGCTGGAGGGAGACCATGAACTTCCTATCTGCCAACTCCAAGCTGGACATGACACTTCAGCATCTCAACCACTGCCAAGAAGCCCAGAGAGCAGCAAAGGATCTCCATATGTCTCCACAGGCCAGCCAGATTTCAGTCAAGCAAGAGACCACTGTCCACAGAGCTGTCTGGAGGCCTTGGTAGAGACACTGACCACAGAGCTGTCTGGAGGCCTTAGTAGAGACACTGACCACACAAGACTTTCTCACGTTAGAAGAACCAGATAGTAGTTCACTAAAGAGGAAGTGCATTTTTTCATTGTAATAATTATGGTAACTTTCTCATGTTTAGTTTCAACCACAATTCTAAAGCAGTTCAAATCTTATTTATTAGTGTACCCTATGGACATGCAAAGGTTACCAGTTACTAGCTGGAATTCAACTTCACAGTGAAGAACTAATGGTCATTTGATCTGTTATTGATTCCAGTGGAATTAGATGTCAAGTATTTTATTTCTTAATTAGATCATTCTAATTAAACTAATTTATATATTCCTTTTATAAAGGAATGAGTGTGTTCTTTTAACATGTGAAATATACAATGAACAACTGGATTTTGATTTTCACATTTTTTGGGCTTTATTTGTCTTTTGAGAAACTGAATTATTGGTCATGGTGATGATAATTTGGTCATAATTTTTCATTTGCACTTCAGTGGCCCAGAACATTTATAAACAAAATGTATCAAATTTGTTTATCAATTAAAATCCTTGTTTTCATTTTAATTGCTTTATTTCACTTTAATTGCTCCTTGTATTCCCATCTTTGGTGGTGGGGTGTAAGTGTCACTGATGCCCTGATAATAGGCACTGTGTGCTGTCAGCTCTGGTATCATCAGACAGCTGGTGAGCTTGAGGGCCACATTGCTCATCACATGTGTGGGACCGTCTTCTCTCAGTGTGGGGCTGTCTTCTCTCAGGATTTCCCACACTGCTGACAGGGTCTCTCTTTTCAGACAAGACACAAAGGAAGTGTGCCACGCAAAATTACCCATTAGGCACGGTGGTGTGAACTCTGACCCCTCTGTTTCACATTCATCGTCGCCCCCAGGGAGATGGAGATTTGCTTGTTAAAATCCACTTGTTGAAGAACTTGTTGAAGAACTAGGTCAACACTAATGTTTGGACATATATAAACCATAACATGCTGTCTGCTGTTTCAGACCTCTTCTTGGAGTTCTTTGCTCTGTTTCATATATAACAAGAACACTGATGCTGTGCAAGCAGCATTAGTATTGTTTTCATAACCTGTACGTTTGATCAAGATGCTGAAACTATTGGCACACTTCACACATGGTGGGAAGGCACACTCACAAGTGTGTGAGAAGATTGTATAGGTCATCAGCTAGAGGGCTTTGAAGGGAGGGGGTAGTAAAACACACACAAAGGAGTCACTCAGATTTCAGCCTAGTCATAATGAAGCCTGAACATTTGAAAAACTTTTTGCAAAGCATGTTGTTCATTGGCTGTACTCTGGTGTGTTTGTGTGTGTGTTTTGGGGAGCAGGGTAGGGGGTCTTAAAGGTAACGCAGCTTACTAACGGCCTGATGCCCTGTAAATAAACAATGTCTTAGGATACTGACGAATTAACACCAACTGCATGAGATTAATGGTTGCCTTGCATCAGCACACAGTCACCCCTTGTCGCCTCTGTGTGCTAAATGCGGGCGCACACACACACACACACACACACACACACACACACACACACACACACACACACACACACACACACACACACACACCTCTGTCCTGAACCCTGCTGAGAGACACACTCCTTTCCTGGAATCCCCCTCCTTCTCCCCACCAGCTTGGGTTTGGCCCTAGGCTCAAGCCATTGATGTTATCAAGTGTTACAAACAGGTCTCTGATTGGATGATGAGTGTGGGAAAGCCAGGAGTTCCTCAGACCCATACTGATAGATGCAGACGAATGCATTGTAAAAGGTGCATCATGTGTAAACAGTTTATATTAGTGCAGTGGGGAAAATGACAATAAGCCCATCCAAGTGCAATTGAATAACATGAACCATTTACAGATGAGGTATTACCCACATCCCAATGATCTGGCAGTGAAAATGTTTTGGAACTGCAAAGCAAATTAACAAATTACATGCAAAAATAGATTAGATGCAAAGCAAAGCTAAACATTGTCATTTTGTCATGCCGTTTCTTTAAAGACGAAGCATGTGACTTGTGATTGTGTAGTTTAATTCCTGAGTGTTCATGAGTCCACTATCCCAAAGAACAGACTTCTTCAGTGTGTGCAATTATGCACTAATATTTATTATTGCTAATTGTAAGTTTATTTAAGGCTTTTAATAGCCTTCATTTCAAAGTTTAGGTTACGATCCTAATATATGAAACATGGTGAAAAATTTATATGATGCACTGATTATATTAACAAGGAAAGTAATTTGTTTATTTTGGCAATCAATTGTCTTTATTTAACAAGAGACACACAGTGTCCACTATATTTATGGCACATGAAAATACCAAGCTGATAATTTCTTAATTGCCCTTATGAAAGGCCAAAACCAAGGATTACATTAAGATAATCCAACAACACATTTATATGCTTAGGTTCTAAGCAGAATTCATGGAAACTTACAAAAGGTTAAAAATCTTACTTGACAAAGCAAAACAATTACAAACATTTGCTATTTGATATAAAGTAAACTTACAAAGCTCATTTTCCAAAAGTCTAAAATAGTTTTCAATTTGAAGATTTTACCCTTGAGGTGCACCTTGAATGTAAAAACATTTCTTTCACATTCCATAGCGAAAGTCCTTGGAAATAACATATCTCCTACATTAAAGATGGTAAAACTACCATCTAGTTAACATGAGTAAGACTCTGTGGTCAGTGTCTCTACCAAGGCCTCCAGACAGCTCTGTGGACAGTGGTCTCTTGCTTGACTGAAATCTGGCTGGCCTGTGGAGACATATGGAGATCCTTTGCTGCTCTCTGGGCTTCTTGGCAGTGGTTGAGATGCTGAAGTGTCATGTCCAGCTTGGAGTTGGCAGATAGGAAGTTCATGGTCTCCCTCCAGCACTGAGAGTAGCCATCACAGTGGGCTTTCTGAGGTGCTGAGATCTGGGATTGTAGCTGCTGCTTCAGGAAGACAACAGTCATCTCCAGAATGTCTGCTTTCTCCAGCTTGGTGTTGGGGTCTTGCTGCTGGAATTCCTTCTCCAGCATCACCTTAAGCTGCTCGATGCAGTTGTTGATGCGATCTCTACGCATTTTCTCCACAGCAGGTTTTCTTAACTGTTAAAATAACACAGGAATTTCAATTAGCAAGCTATTCATTTTTCAAAAATGTACGCATATATTCAAAGGAAAAAGAAAGCATTGAAATTCAGCAGTATAGATACTTACTTTATGTTTTTCCTTGTTGGAGAGCTTTGAGTAGTCAGTAGGCAGGTAGGTAGGAGCCATCGTTTCAGAAGGAGAGCCTGTGCTTTACTGAGCAGAGTGAGTCTGACGTGTTCTGGAGTGAGGATCTCTCTCCCCTATTTATAGTAGTGCATTTGCATTACAAAGGCATGAGGCCCAAGCAGGATTAGGTTTCCCACACTCAGCGGCCTGTGGGTGAGGCGTCCTCAACAATAGAAGAGGCATCAATTATTTCATGGTTAACTGACCTCATAGTCCCAACAGAGGAGATGGTCTTCCAGATATCAGTGGCACAAACCGAACACAAGCCAAGTCATTAGAATTTTATTACCTGGGAACCATCTCTCTGTGTGATAAACTATCTGCAGATGGAGACCAAAAGCCAGTGACATAAAGATTAAACATCATATCCCTTATCTGACAGAAACACATTTACAAAACAGGCAGGAATTTGAATGATACTTTTTTATAGTTATAGATTTTTAAAATAGTTTTTTATTGTTTGAAGTTTTTATTGAAATTTTGTAATCAGCATCTTATTTTGCAGCTTGTAAAGTAAATTAACACATTTCACATTTTATTTAATTTAGCAGATTTAATTTAATCTCCTTCACTCACACACACACACACACACACACACAAGCAAGCACACACACACACACACATACTGTGAAAGGAATGCATTCACTGCAAATGTCAATTAAGCACAATTATCCCATGCCCTCGGGGACGGCACACTTCTATTGTTCAGTGCAGCCTCTCTCTGTTGGAGAGTTGGGGGTAATAAATGGACAGATAGTGTGGGAAACCCGGGCAGGATCCTGCTCACACGTCCTCGAGTCAATAGAACCCAGGCCCCTCCTCCTTGCCTCCACAAACGCCCTTTGAACTTGCTGCTCAGATCAGAGGCTCCGCTGGTTCGTGGGACGCGTGTATGTTCTCCCTACCACTCCCACATCACCTGCTCCCTGCTGCAACATCTCCTAACCCCCTGGTACGCTGCCCCCCTCCCCTCTCTCTTTTGCTAAACAGACATGGGCTTCACCATCTGCTACAAAGGCACCTTATAATGAAGAGGTGAACATGAACTTGTTTTCAAAATGTCCCAAGTTCTTACAATTATGGAAGGCATTACAAAAACTCCATAGATTATATCATACGCCATCCACATTTATCGTTGTTAATTCTAATCATGGTTTATTTACGCACAATCACCCTTAAGGGGACACCACCATTTAAATGGAAGGACATGATAAATAGTTCTGTGAGTACTTCAACCATGCTGCTAAAGTCTATGAACACCATATGTTCAGTCTAACTTTGGAGGGAAATCCTGACGTGTTTTGTGGTCTCACTTTCTCTCCTTAAGCTACACAACTCTAAGCAGTGAGTCATAATGACAGATGACGCCACTGAAAGAATGGGCTAATTCCACACTGGACTTTCATTCAGAAAAGAAAAGCCATGGCTTCATAATACACCACACACACACACACACACACACACACACACACACACACACACACACACACACACACACACACACACACACACACACACACACACAGTGTCTCTCCATGGCGGTGTGCCCAGCTGCCCGAGTATCTAAGCATGGCCAAAGAAGCCGTCTCCAGCGAGGAATGTGTGAGAGCTTCAACCTGTGCCTGTTTCCCACACTTTGGCCTCATTCAGCGTCTGGCCCCACCCTGATGCCACTGATCCAGTGTCCTGTATTATTCCCCAGCCTCAATAGACCATCTGGACCTCTGCTTACACACACAAAGCCCCCTTCACTACCACTCACCTTAGAGAGGCCTACAGGTAGAGTCCTATTGACAGATCCCATCAAGGTGCAGCAGCGTGTACCCAAACACACCCCTGCAGGCATGTGTGCAACCACACATCATGCACCTGCTTAAGGAGACCACTGAGCATATTTAATGCATTACCACTGCTTTGCCCATAACCTGATTTCACCTGTTGTTATTTAAGGTTCAGAACAATAGAGCAATTAAGCTACCTGTTGAAATGTGAATATTTATAAATATTTAATCATCTATAACTAATATTTAATCATCTATAACTGATAGACTGAGTTAGCGCAATGCTCACAATTTAACGTTTTTTCTCCAGGCTTCTTTAATTCTTTTTTTTCTTAATGACCATGAACACGCTGGCAAGTGCCGACACACAGGGGCCGCTTCCTAATGGGGCAGAAGGTGTTTAACAATGCCACAATTTCGCACTCAAAGTGGCTTTTCACGTCCTGCCTGAATGCTGGGTCACGTGACCCCCGAATGCCATTGAGCGTCCCATTAAGGTCGAGATTCCTCTCCAGTGAGGGCAGGTCAAGGGTTTCCTAGGTCCCGCGCTGACGGAATGCTGCCGACAGATCACGCTGAGGATTACGCTCAGCATCTGCCTCTCACACTCTGTGTGTGTGGCTGAGACAGTGTCAGGGAAGGGCCACGCGGTGAATGGCAGTGGCGCAGGGTGGTGGCACGCATTGTGCCTATACAAGCTACTTTTGGCGGGAGGTGGAAGTAAGTGTGGGAAAGGAGTTTGGGGTTAACTTCCACCCCAACCATTTCCCCACCACGTGCACACACGTATATTGTTATATTTTAAGATGCAATAAGAGGGTTAGGATTAGTTTATGAGCAACAGTTTATGGTATTATATTTTGTTTGTTTGTTTTAAACACATGGTCAAGACTAAATTCTGTTACAGTATAGGCTAGACTGTCAGACTGCAGTCATGCTGAGATATTGTCACCTGAGTCCTTGATTAGCCTTGAGTGTGTCAGTCTATTATTTTTAAGTTCGACATTTAAATAATTTGTCAGAAACTTTATTTGTATTCTATTTTTTTATTTAAATCTGAGAAAGAAATGCATTTTCCTCCGTCGTTCTCCTTCGCTAACAAGTTTCCCGCGCACAGGAGCCAGCTGCGCTTTTGAGCTGTCGCGCGCCAACTTCACAGAGCCCGTTTAGTCGCAGCGTTCCCACAGCTCCACTTCAACACAAGGCCCATAGAAGCGTGCCACACTTATTACCACATTAGTACTGGCGCCTCAATCAATCTTTCAGTTGCTCCAATGTTACAGAGTTTACGATGAACAGAATAACTATTAACAGTAGTTATCGTTGTTGCAACTCCAATAGCACGTAATGTATTACGTTGTGAGATTCCAATGAGCGGTACATAAAAATTATATATAGAGCCTATCTGACACAGGAGGTGTAAGCATGCATTCCTAATAATTTTGTAAAATTTCGTAATATACACACGCCGTAGTTTTCTTGTTTATTTTCGCGAAGCTGAGTTTAAAGTTCACCTTAGGTGAAATGACATTTTGACTGCACGGGAAATATCGATCTTACTTTTGCAAATTGCAAATACGTAGGCCTAAATGTTACTGGGTCGAACAGTTGAAAAAGACTATTCGAGTCTGTCCACTGCTGGGATTTGTTTCAAAATAGAAATGACGTATGTAATAAAGTGCATATTGGCCACGTGTTAAAACATTCAACGAGAAAGCTTACGTTCGAATGATAAAGCTGACATACAATTCATTGTCATTGTCATAACTGATCCGAATGTGCCATAAACGGGCGTATCTGGCCCAGAACAGTCTGCTTTTAGTCTGCAGTCAGTTTTTTCAGCATTTATTGCTCCGTCCACCTGTTCCCTCTCATCTCGTTTGTCTGGCAGTCACACAACAGTGTGGATCTTGCTGAGATGTTGACACCTCTTAGCCATGGAGTGGCTCCCGAGTGTGAGAAACTCCTCACAACACGATTACAATCAAGAAACGCGCGAAAGGCAGCGTATAAAACACGACACGTTTACTAGGCCAAGCACACGACCTAGCGAGACAATGGCACCCCGCGAGTATAAAACCACCCAAAGACATAAAACCAAAGTGAGTATTTCCGTCATAAAAATTGTTATGTAGTCCGACTGTTAAGCATTTTCAGAATTAAAACATTTAGTACTGCTAGAATCATCTAATTAAAGCTAAGCATCATATTTTTCCAGTTAAGGAAACCATTTGTGGAGAAAATGCGCAGAGATCGAATCAACAGCAGCATCGATCAGCTGAATGTGCTTCTGACGGGCATGTTGAGCACCAAGCAGACCAACTCCAAACTGGAGAAGGCTGAGATTCTGGAGATGGCTGTGACGTACCTGAAAAGCAACTCGTTTTCCCGAGCGAAACTTTACACCGACACACCGGAACAGAGCTACGCGGACGGATTCGCTAGGTGTTTGGAAAAGACTGTGCATCACCTCACGGTTCAGAACCAACGTTTAACCCAAGCCAAACCAGCCATAAAGAGTGTCCATATTCCCAAATGTACAACTGACAGCGGTGCGCAGCAGCTTTGGAGACCATGGTGACTTAGACGTTTCAAGGACAACTTCCTTTTAAAGAATTTCTTGTTTAAGAAATATCATTTATAGATTTGTCATGTAGTAGAACATGACTTTGTGTAAATGTAATTGTTGTCTTAGCAATTACCCAGCGAACAGATATACATGTGATTGTGCTATACTCCACTATATGGAGATCATTTTCCTTTACATATTGTAAAAAAAAGTCTTGTAGACAAAGTATAGGCAGGCCTATTTAATCTATCATGTTGATAGAATTGTCAAAATATGTAATTATTTTGAGACAAATAAAACATTAAACCTAAAAAGTATTTTTTATCTGTTGCCTAAGAACTTTGGCTTGATTTTCACTTTTACAAAATAACAAAAATATGCTTTCACAAAACTTGGTGTGAAAAGCATGATTTAAGAATAAGCAGTCATGAACTGGATTTAAAGAGATTTGCATTCTTTCCACTTTACACAATTTGCATAACTACACATTCACACTGATGCCCAAAAACACCACTGCACATGGTTTGTGCATTTAGGGTTAGGATTAGTATTTATTTTGCTTGTGAATTTGCATATTTACCGTTGTCTCTTACTCAGAACATAGTTTTTGCAACTGGCCTTATTGACTTTTTTCTCACACAAGCCAAATTTATAAGCCACTGCTTTCATAGGTATCTGGTTTACTATGTTAAAAGTTATTGACTGTCAAGACCAAATATAGTTTAATGATGGGGTTTACTTAATTAAGCTCTCTCTCAGGGACATGAACTTTAGACAAGCTTACGAAGTTAATTATGACTACAAGCAGTTCCAATACTGTGCTGAGAAAGTGTTTGTACTAGGAATGTGACCAGTACTGGCCCACTGCCTGTTTGAGCAACAGCGGGTGACTGATCACATTTTAAAAGTATTTTAACATTCAGATTTATAAGTCTGACTTGGAACATAAAGCTCCTGGGCATTTTCACGTAGTCAATTAGGAATGAATCACTTTCTCAGCAGACAGTGTCACATCATGCTTTAATATTATCTGACAGGCCACTAGAGGGCAGCATCTGACAAGTATCACACTAAGGAACAACTTGCGACGTATTATCACTGAGAGTAGATCTGCGGATCCTAGATCATGTGTACATATTGATTGACATATTATATATGTGATTAACACTTTCCATTAAGGGTCAGTACACGTCAAAGACGCGAAGAACACTACGTTATACTTCAATGGGGTCAAGCAGAGAGAAGAAAAAGGTAGGTGTTCAATGAAGGCTCTTATATGAAAGCTGAACACCTCTAAAGTTAGCGACCCAATGAAGCTCAATTTATGCTAAACTGCGAGGAAGCATGAGCATATGGGAAACACATGGGCAGCCAAACACCTTAAAAGCTGGTTCAAAATGACCTGCTAAGATGAACCACACAACATGGACCAAATACCTGCATGACTACCTGATACTCTTTGTTGAGTTCTGCAGCAGTGACACTGGCGTTCACCGTTTCAGATCAATACCAGAGATGCTTTTTCTTAGCAACTTTATTGGTCCGGTATGTCTGGAGACATTGAAAAATAGGGTTTTCTATGTTTTATACCTTAATTTTTATCTAGTTGCCACAGGGGGTGTGTGTGGGCTTGGGGGCCACTGCCAAGGGTGCTCTGCTCTAAGGCGCCATTGGGGGGCGCGCACCTACCATGGGTGCTGCTGAGGGGTGTGTCAGTTTTACACTGACTGACAATGAAAATGTGAACGTAGTAACTATTTAGATTACGTGGGTGGGTCACACATTTTGCCAGACCAGTCAACTCAGCAAAAATAGTTTTATTTTGGCAGATAATTACTACAACAGTACATTGTGCCACAGTAAACATGTCTTGTTAAATGTCTATATAGAATTCTATATATTAAATCAATATTTGCAGTTAAAAAAACACCAGGAGGTTTTGCTGAAAATCACAAAGGACTGTCACCATCATTCACTGAGGCACAAGAGACTGGCCTGTACGGATTGTTTTTCCAAACTTGTGTTTTTCTGATAAAAGCCACAGAGCTCATATAACCAAATTTCAAGGGAAAACTGAGCTAAACCTTAAATAAGAAAAATAAGAATACTACCAAGATCGGGTTTTGGTAGTTATTTGTGTACTTGTAATTTAATTGCAATTTAAATTAAAATGTTCTATTAGAATCATAATAAATACTCTAATAAAATAATTGCAATAATTGTAAAACTGTTGTTTTGTGTAGCCTGGTGTTGTATGTAGACTGGGATGCCACTGCAGGCAATGGAAGTCTGCGAAGTCAAAGTTCAGTCTTACAACCACATTCACATATTCAGTAGCTGGAGCCCCAGTAGTCATTCTCACTAGTTTTCCTAGTCTCACATTTTCATGTCAACACACTGGACACGGGCAGCACCTCACGAGGCCATAGCTCCAGTTCCATCTGTTTTGTAATGCTCCGAGAGACATTTGGCCATCTTCACAAAGCCACGTTTGATAAATACTAAATCAAGAAAATGAAATAATGGCTTTGGTTTCTCATTTGCCTCGATTAAGAAATTGTGGGAGAGAGAGCCATCATCAGAACACTGGATTATGGATAAAGGACTACTTTGTGGACATAATGGTTGAGTTCACTCAACCCATGTAGGCATATTTCCAATCGCTGAGTGGAACATGGGTCTCCTTGACAACCTGTGGTGAGGTCCATCTGAGGACATAGTGTGGTCCACCGGGCTTGTCATTAGTACCTGAACAGATATTCAAATATTACTGAAGGTAAATTCAAATCTTAAGGAGATGTCAATGTACTGTGGACACGGTCATACCTGATGCCCTGGAACCCCCAAAAGGCTGCTGTGCCACAACTGAGCCTGTAGATTTGTCATTTACATAAAAATTTCCTGCTGAATTTCTCAATGCTTTTGCAGCCTCATCTAAAACAGCCCTGAAACAAGCGCAAAAAAAGTATTACGATTCCCACACCAGGAAAGGTAAACCAGCAAAAGAGATATGGTGAACTATTTTAACATGCAAATGGAAACATATGGTACGTACTTCTCTTGGGCAAAGACGGCACCTGTGAGCGCATATGGAGATGTGCTGTCAATCAAGTCCAACACTTTCTTGTAGTCGTTTTCAGGGTAAACATAAACTGTCAGAAGTGGACCGAATATCTCCTAAAATGTTACAGTTCTCATATAAGAAAAAGATGTCATTTTGTAACAGCATTTGCAACTAGACTTTGTTTAAGTCACTTCCACACATATTACCTAGACCAAAAACATTGAAAGCGTGGTCTCTAGCTACACAAACTAAATCACTCATTCTGATATAATTCTCAAATCTATCATCACTACTATTTCAAATACTATTGCTTTGTTGCTATCACACTAATGTCATCACACATGTTCTTTGAAAACAATCATAATGCTCAAATCAGTAAGCTGATGATGAACCCTATATAGAAATATTTTCAAACACTTGGTTACTAGCCAAACAACCAAAGTCTTAAAATCAATGGCAAAAACCAGTGCAGTGAAATGTTAGAAGCAGGGGAGAATGAATTGTGCAGTTAAGCATAAAATGGAGCTCAATGGAAAAGCTGGGTTTGAACAAACAAACCAAAGTCCACCCATAAACTTCTCCGATCCTGTTTGTGTGAGTGTGCTTGACTTCTGAAACTCAAAACAAAAAATTTCAAGCAAAGTATTGCATTATAATATGACAGTAATACTGTACCTCATTCATGATCTTATCCCGTGGGTCTTTAGTTTCAATAATTGTAGGCTCCACATAGAATCCCTTTTTATCATTACAAGTTCCACCAGCAATCACTGTTAGATTGGGGGAGGTTCTGGCATGGTCAAGCCAGCCCTTGATCCTGGCAAAGGACTACAAGTACATAGAAACAGAAAGAACATAGACAATAGATTCATATGACTATTTCACTATGATTTTAAACCATTTAAAGGAAAAGGAGGTGGTATCCACGCACTTTGTCATCAATAACAGCTGAGAAGAATGTTCCAAAATCCTCAACTGGCTGCAAAGGCAAACAAATTTGATATGATTATGATGTGTAAAATGCAAGTTCCAAATCTATCTTTGCTCTATTACGTCAACACAATTACAAAACAAACCAGTCCTAATTTGGCTACTATGGAACCCAGTGAAACCGGAAAAACTTTTAAAGTTGTAATCAGCTATGGTAAACCACTACTTAAGGGGAGAAAACCCACAAAACATTAGCCTTGACACTCCAGTAGGTCCACTCACATCTCCCACTTTGATCTGTCTGTGCACAGCCAGAAGCTCCTGTTTGATGCGCGGCCACAGGGAGTCAGGCACATACATTCTGGAGCAGGCTGAGCACTTCTGCCCTCCATATTCGAACGCAGAGCGGATGGTGCCAATTACCACACTGTGGATGTCTGCCGACCTGTGCACAAAGTGGAAGTTCTTGCCACCGCACTCTGATAAAGACAATACGCAAAAAGAGTAAGTTTAGCCCCAAAGCAAACACCAGAAGTGTGAACATGTGCTTAATTTTGGACAGAACTGGACACATTTTAAGAGATCAATGAGGGTAAGGTGCAGGTTGGATTTGGAAAGATTTTTTAGGAGGTAAAGTTAAATCACTGACCTCCTGTTACACGTGGAAAATTTTTGTAGTTGTCCAGATTCTGGGCCACCTGTTTCCACAAACGCCTAAATGTTCTGGAGATAAAAAACAAGAAAACAAAGCCATAGTATTTGAAGTTGTTGTGCTAGACATCTTATATGTTTTTTCCCCACCTCAAGATAAATACCATTGCCAGTCAGTTTTTAAATTAATGTTCAAAGCTGGTGAACAGTGAGTAGTTGGCTAATCTAAATAAGAAACTGTCATACGGCACACTGCCGGTGAAGTTGATTCCAGCTAAGTGATCTGAGGCAGTGATGGTGTCCCCGAACGTGGGTCCTTCAGCTGGGACAAACTGGATGATGTTGGACGGCAGACCAGAGTCCCGCAGGATCTTGTAGACTGCGTAGCTAGCAGATATGGCAGTGTCGCTGGGTTTCCATAGCACCACATTACCCTGGTAACATAATTTAGCCAATGATTACTGTCTTGTTTCCTGTCCTGAGTTAAAGAAGCCAGAGGGATGGTGATTTCCTGCTTGCAATTTAAGTGTTATAAGCTCACCATCATTGCTGGTGTGCCTGCCAGATTTCCACCAATTGCAGTAAAATTGAATGGTGCAATTGCAGCTACAAAGCCCTGCAAAGACATAATATAAAATACATTAAAATGTTATGACTACAGACAAGTCAGACAAGCAGGTCCATTTACATGCGAAGCTGAACCCGAAGGAAATGGAGCAAAATGCAAGGTAAACTGTGTGTGACCTGAGAAACTGAACTATCAGCTCACAAAAACTCAATGTCAAACCTTATAACACACATACACAAAGTAACACAGTAACAGAGTGCATTTTAAATGACATCTGTTTCAGATACATTAGAGAGGTGGAAACTTTTTTAATGACCAGATAGGCTGAGGGGAATCAAGGACCCAAGTATTCTTTTAAGGGTGAATGTGGCAGGCCTAGGTAGCCACGCCTGCATAACTTTACCTCCAGCCCACGATAAAGCATGGTGTTGGTGCTGCCATCACTGTCCAGCGGCTGTTGCTGCTCTAGCTCTATCGCATGCTTGGCGTTGAACCTGAAAAAGTCAATGAGCTCAGCAGCTGCATCAATCTCGGCCTGAATCACGGTTTTACCCTGTGGGAGAGGGTATGGAGATTAGTGAGCATGTGCAACAATATAATGAAATGTGCCATATTTTGTCAATTGTGATTTTTACACCCCAATCGAAATTTGTCCTCCGCTTTTAACCCATCTGTGCAGTCAGAACACACACACACACACACTAGTGATTACTAGGGGGCTGTGGATCACACGTGCACAGAGCGGTGGGCAGCCCTAGCCCTGGTGCCCGGGGAGCAGTTAGGGTTAGGTGCCTTGCTCAAGGGCACCTCAGTCATGCATGGCCTGTCTGGAAATCGACCCTCCGGTCACAAGACCAGTTCCCTAACCGCCAGGCCATGACTGCCCCTTATAGTGTAGAATTCAGACTGAACAACTTGACTGTTCTCAACTGATCACATGGAAGCTGTGTAGGTCACATGAAGACATCGCAGGAAGTGCTACCTGGCCAATCATCGTCTTGGCCAGAACCTCTGCTCTCTTGGGCCCACTGATCACGTCGGCAGCCTTGAGGAAGATCTGGGCCCGGTCCGTCACTGGCTTAAGGTCCCACTCACGCCTGGCTGCCAAAGATGCCTGAATAGCTTTGTTTAAGAGATCCTGTGAGAAGAATATTGAGCAATCATCTAACACCTCCTAGCACTTTTATCACACATTAGTCATTTAATCAATATGGGTGATACAGTGCAGGTTTGTTTCCTTACCTTATCAGCATAGCAGAATTTGGCCACTTTGTGGGAGTGGTTGAAAGGCTGTAGTTAAGATAAAACTGCATGATCAGTACAGTGATAAGAGTTTTAAGCGGCTTCTGTTTTACACTGCAGTGCATTTGAATAACACAAAAGACAGAATAACACAATTTGCCACAGAACACTTATACTGACAGAAAGGCTACCAGATCACAGACAACAGGGCTCAGATTGACTGGTTATGTACTCACACACAGCTGGTACTGAATATGACAACTGTGTTCAGATAGACTGGTTATGTACTCACACACAGCTGGTACTGAATATGACAACTGTGTTCAGATAGACTGGTTATGTACTCACACACAGCTGGTACTGAATATGACAACTGGGTTCAGATAGACTGGTTATGTACTCACACACAGCTGGTACTGAATATCTTTGGTCCATACACGTTCATCTCCAATTACACATGGAATTTCCTCTGTCTTTCCCTTTAGGTCTTGCAGAGCCTGGCAAACCAATGTAGACCTTTGTTTAAATGCTCCACAGTGGCCACATTCTGCATGAAGAATTAGACCTGTGTGTGTTTTTGCTTAGCTGTGTGTGTGTACAGTACTGCTCACATGTTCCAGATCAGCTCTCTCTTTACTCCCTTCTTTGAAGCCCAAAATGGGCTCGTTCTTAACCTCCACAGCTGCAAACGGAAATGTTTTGAACCTGGGGAGAATAGTCACCGTGTTATTGATATCATAGAATTTAGCTACGGAATCTGTTTTCACCATGACAGATGTTTTGCAGATATTTCAGACAAGGCACAGCAAGTATAGGAATATTGTGAATATGGATATATGGATCACATATAGTTATATGGATTACATATACTTATATGCATTTACATTGATGATTCTTAGTAATCGAGTAGTCTTAGTGTGTTTTGTGATGGAAATTTGATGATTTCCATTTATGTCAGGCTTTCTTAGTATACATTAAGCACATTAGATATAGGTGTTAGAGATCTATTTACATATACGTGTGTTAATCATGGCACTGAAGCCATCCTCGTGGCTTCAGTAGACCTCAGATGTGTTTGTGTTCTCTCTGGGCCTCGGCTCAGTCCTAATCTGATGTTCCTCTGGTGTTCCTAAACTGACCTCGCTGGAGACGCCTAATCTCCACTTGGAAGGGGCCACGGCGACACTCAGTCCACCATGCCATCACAAGGATACTGAGCGTGGAGGGGGCATGCGAGAGGAGAGGCTAATATGCATCTGTCAAATCAGTGTTAATTATTTCATGTATTGTCCAATCACATTTGGTTAATCACCTCATGTTCACCTCGTGGACACCGTGTGTATTGATGAGTAAAAGTATAAAAGATGAGAGTTCGGAGTGGGGAATTAGCTCTCTGCGACAGACACCTTGTGTGTATGTAACTGAGATCTCTGGATTCATCCATACTTTGTTAAATACTTCATCTTACTTTATTATCTTATCCAACTGCTTCTGACTTTTATTGAGCTCACCATTTAAGGGTTTCAGAATTTCAACCACAGTTTCTCATGAATTGTCTATTTTAACATACTATTTGCTGGTTAATGTGTGTCCTTTGAGAATTTAGAAATATGACTAATCAACATGCATCAGGCTGTATTACGTTAGGATAAGTTATGGCATTACAGTGCATGTGCTAACAGTATGTATTAATCACTACTGTAGATACAGTAGTGATTTTTTCAATTAGTGAAAGGAAAGAAAACATAAATCAGGCTGCTCAGGTGCTCTGGACAGGTATGTTAGCCTATTTGTTTCAAACTGCTGCATTTAAGTCAAAATATTTGATGAGATAATTAGATAATTTACTGAGTGGGACAGTTAACATGACTTAGCATAGAGGCTGAATTACAGGAATCTCCACTCCAGTAAAACAAGGTTTGTGTGTATTAGTAAACCATGATAATAACCCACTTGTTTTGTGTATGCATATTACCTAGAAAAACTTGAAAAGCATAAAAAAATGCTTGTTGTACACTGTCAAATACGTCTGTATTTGATATTTAAAGAACACAAATAATGTCAATTTGTCAAGTTTATCTTGTGTCAGAGCTCCTTTATAAGTGGTTGTAAAAATATTTGAGACATTAAAATATAGTTAGAATCCTGGAATCTATAAGTAGAGACATAAGTAAGTAGATTCAGAGTGAACAAACTTTGCGGATCATGCCTAGTATTTGTTTCATTTGTGCCTTGAGAAGGAAGAGTTTTAAAATCAGAAGCACATTTTTACTATTTTGTGCAATCACCATTACTGTCATATGTCAAAATGGCTGTTTCAAACACTGGGACATATCAAATTTCATGAACGCGAACGTTGTCCCACCGCTTTAGGAGGTGTGGTACCCCCGTCTGCTACACGTGTAACCACACGGGTAATGGGTATTGAATAGAGCGCATTCTAAAGTAAGCTACGTCTTCTCCACGCCATTAACTTCTGCACACTTGACTGCCAAACTGAAGACCTTAACAGTAAATACAATAGCACAAGAAGAGCAACATGCAATCAGCAGACACAGCAAATATCCCATTTTCTGTTGTAAAAGGTGTTTAGAACTATTGTTGTAAATGATGTATATAACTTAGGTAAATGATCCCATGGTGGAACATGACTAAAATGTAATTGCTTTGAAACAGTCCGACCGACGACACGAGCGGTCATGTGTGCAACCATGTGAGCTTACATACCCCCTCCAAGACTGAGAGAGCGCCGACTTCATTCGCAACATGTCTCGAGAACTCAACAGAGAGGAAAAAAGAAATGGGCAAATATTTATTTGCTAATAAGCTTTGGTAAAGCTCAGTATTTCAGAGTAGAAAGTGTAAAACGGTGGAGCCTCGCCACTATTCACGGAATTCAAATACGAAAGTACCATTGCGTTTTGAGGGGGTGAAATATATTCCTAGTGTCTTGTTTGTTTAATAATGCATTTATTAAACGACAGCAAATGTAGGTACAACAAATGGAATTACATTACATAATAATCAAAAGCAACGGTGGTTTATTATCGCAAACTATACTAAATTAGCCTTGCACCAATATAGTTTTCTCTTCCCCATGTTCTGACTAAATGGAACGTGCCTGGGGGCGACTCTGCGAATGGCCACTCAGAACAGGAGATGGCGTGTGTCAGCCAATTAGATTTATTTCTAAAGCGAACATTAACTGCATCACTAACTATTTCACATGCACATTACAATTTAAAACCCTGGACTACGGATCCGTGAACTTAAATTTCAGGGATTTTAGGGGTGGATTTCATATTCATAATTGCTGCGTCTTCTATGTCCTACATCCTCCACCCTCGACGTCGACTTCCGCCATCTTTAAGGACTTATTAATTGTCATAATACCCTCGGAAAAAAGGAAGGACAGAGCAGAGGAAGATTTTTTAAATTTTCACCTTTAATTACGCCAACAAAAAATTAAAGTACAGGGGAAGCTAAAAAACTAAAAAAAGAATAAATGAACAAAAGAGCAAGAAGACTTAAAGTGAAAGGACGCATAAAATAAACAAATTTATGTATGTATGTATATGTTTAAACATACATACATACAACAAGATCTTCAACAGTTTTCGTTAGTGGTGGGCTGTTATCGGCGTTAACGGTGTTCGATAATGTGATAGTCTTATCCGGCGATATAAAAATTATCGCCATTAATCTATTCTTAAAGTTGGGTTGGGAACTGGGTCAAAATAGGTGAGCAAACTGATGACTTTATCCTTGATAGTTTAGCTCGGGTGTATTCCTAACCAGATTACACAGTAGGGGGGCGAGAACGAGTTTTCAAACCTGTGAATTACAAAGACTTAACCAGGCATGAAAATCTGTCAAGGACCGCGGTCAAGCTATCCGCGCTTTTGCGATTCATCCGTGCTTTAAATTTTATTGCGCCTATATGCTTGATTTTACGGTATTTCGCTGCTCACCGCATACTAAGGCTGTCTAAGCGCCGAGAAACTCTTTGCTATTATTTAAAGAGCTTTCTCTACATTCATAAATACTTTACTTGATTTAACTAATTTACTTGCAACATTAAAAACAATTAGAAATGTATTTCAATTGCTTAATAAACACTAAACAAAATAATTGCAAAATTGCAATAATGGAGTATTGCAATGCTGCAAATGTTCAGGGCAGGGGGTTACTCCATGACTATACATGTTTTTAATAAATCTAGTCCTTATATTTGTAATGATGTTTAAATGTGTGTTTAATTCTGAGACTGTGGTTTCCTATTTGTCTGAATTTTCCCATAATGCCAAAAAAATCCTACTACCACCCAAGAGTGGGTAGCCTTTGCTTATCCCCGGTGCAAATATAGACATATTCTGCTGTACCATTTTTCAAAAATCCACATTGAAGTCTTAAATGTTGTTAGGGCTTGGATATAAACTTAAATGACATGATTTAAAGCACTCATGTCAAATAGGCTCAATTTCTCAGAAATATCCCATAATGCCAAAACAATTCCACTGCTGCATAAGAGTATACACCCTTAACTGTCATCACAGTAAGTATGAACAGGTTTCACTGTACCATTTCTTCATAAATCCATTTTAGGTTCATAATGCATTTAGGCGAATTAAAGCACTCATGTAAAATATGCTGAATTAGGACATCAATTTCTCAGAAATCTGCCATAATGCCAAAACAATTCCACTGCTGCATGAGAGTATACACCCTTATCTATCATCACAGTAAGTATGAACAGGTTTCACTGTACCATTTCTTCATAAATCCATTTTATCTTCATACCATATTTAGGCGAATTGAAGCACTCATGTCAAATTGTCTGAAATAGGACATCAATTTCTCAGAAATCACCCATAATGCCAACACAATTCCACTGCTGCATGAGAGTATACACCCTTATCTATCATCACAGTAAGTATGGACAGGTTTCACTGTACCATTTCTTCATAAATCCATTTTATCTTCATACCACATTTAGGCGAATTTAAGCACTCATGTCAAATAGGTAGAATTAGGACATCAATTTCTCAGAAATCTCCCATAATGCCAAAACAATTCCACTGCTGCATGAGAGTATGAACCCTTTACTATGACCACAGTAAGTATGAACAGGTTTCACTGTACCATTTCTTCATAAATCCATTTTAGGTTCACAATGCATTTAGGCGAATTAAAGCACTCATGTCAAATAGGCTGAATTAGGACATCAATTTCTCAGAAATCTTCCATAATGCCAAAACAATTCCACTGCTGTATAAGAGTATGAACCCTTAGCCATCATCACAGTATGTTTGAACAGGTTTCACTGTACCATTTCCTCATAAATCCATTTTAGGTTCACAAAGCATTTAGGCGAATTAAAACACTCATGTCACATAGGCTGAATTAGGACATCAATTTCCCATAATGCCAAAACAATTCCACTGCTGCATGAGAGTATGAACCCTTTACTATGACCACAGTAAGTATGAACAGGTTTCACTGTACCATTTCTTCATAAATCCATTTTAGGTTCACAATGCATTTAGGCGAATTAAAGCACTCATGTCAAATAGGCTGAATTAGGACATCAATTTCTCAGAAATCTTCCATAATGCCAAAACAATTCCACTGCTGTATAAGAGTATGAACCCTTAGCCATCATCACAGTATGTTTGAACAGGTTTCACTGTACCATTTCCTCATAAATCCATTTTAGGTTCACAATGCATTTAGGCTAATTAAAGCGCTCATGTAAAATATGTTGAATTTGGACATCAGTTTTTCAGAAATCTCCCATAATGCCAAAACAATTCCACTGCTGGATGAGAGTATGTACCCTTACCTATCATCGCATTAAGTTTGGACAGATTTCACTGTACCATATTTTCATAAATCCATTTTAGGTTCATAATGCATTTAGGTGAATTAAAGCACTCATGTCAAATAGCCACTAACTATATAGCTAATAACCTAGCCACTAGGGTGCACACACCAGTGTATTTTAGTGCCGGTCCCAAGCCCGGATAAATAGGGAGGGTTGCGCCAGGAAGGGCTTCCGGTGTAAAAACTGCAGCAAATCAAATGATGCGGATCAAAAATAGATATTCCATACTGGATCGGTCGAGGCCCGGTTTAACAACGACCACCACTGGTGCTGTTGTCCAAAAGGGCATTAGCGGAAATTGGACTACTGTTTGGACAAGGAGGAGGAGGAGAGGGGGGAAGAGGGTCCTGAAGCTGAAGGAGAGGAGGCAGAGCAGGAAGGTGGAGGTTAGAATTGGTACATTGAATTTGGGCTCTATGACAAAGGGAGAGAGCTAGCTGATGCGATGGAGAGGAGGAAGATAGATATACTGTGTGTACAGGAGACCAAGTGGAAGGGGAGCAAGGCCAGGAGCATTGGTGTTGGCTTCAAACTCTTCTATCATGGTGTAGACAGGAAGAGAAATGGAGTAGGGGTAATCCTGAAGGATGAGTTTAGTAAGAGTGGAGGTAAAGAGAGTAAGTGACAGGGTGATCTGTGTAAAGTTAGCGATTGATTGGGTGATGATGAATGTCATCAGTGGTTATGCTCCTCAGGTAGGTTGTGATGTGGAGGAGAAAAATTCTCCTGGAGAGAGTTAGATTAAGTTGTTTTGCAGGTTCCTAAAGAAGAGAGAGTGGGTATTGGAGCAGATTTAAATGGACATGGTGGAGGGAACAGTGGTGATGAGGAGGTGTTGGGTAGATATGGTGTTAATGAAAGGAATATGGAAGGACAGATGGTGGTAGATTTTGCTAAAAGGATAAAGATGGCTGTAGTTAACACTTACTTTAAGAAAAAGGAAGAGCACAGGGTAACGTATAGGAGTGGGGGAAGATGCACACAGGTCGACTATATCCTCTGTAGGAGACAAAACCTGAAAGAAGTTAGTGATTGCAAGGTGTTACCAGGGGAGAGTGTAGCTAAACAGCATAGGATGGTGATATGTAGGATGGTTTTGGAGGTGAAGAAGAGGAAGAGAGTGAGAGTGGAACCTAAAATCAGGTGGTGGAAGTTAAAGGATGAGGACTGTGGTGTAAAATTCAGGGATGAGGTGAGGCAGGTACTGGGTAATGGTGGTGGTGTTCTGGATACCTGGGATGAGACTTCAAATGCAGTGAGGGATGTGGCTAGGAAGGTACTTGGTGTGACCTCAAGTCAGAGGAAGATAGACAAGGAGTTGTGGTGGTGGAATGAGGAAGTTCAGGAAAGTTTGAGAGGAAAGCGGTTGGCTAAAAAGAATTGGGATTTTCAGCGAGATGAGGAAAGTAGACAGAGGTACAAGGAGATGTGTCGTAAGGCAAAGAGAGCAGTGGCAGAAGCTAAAGAGAAGGCATATAGCAAGCTGTATGAGAAGTTGGACACTAAGGAAGGGGCAAAGGGTCTGTACAGATTGGCCAGACAGAGAAACCATGATGGGCAGGATGTGCAGCAGGTTATGATGATAAAGGATAAAGGTGGAAATGTGTTGTGTGGTGAGGAGAGTGTCTTGGGAAGGTGGAAGGAGTATTTTGAGGAACTGATGAATCAAGAGAATGAAAGGGAAAGAAGGTTAGAAGAGGTAGTGGTTGTGAATCAGGAAGTGCCCCAGATGAGCAAGGAGGAAGTAAGGGCTACAATTCGGAGAATGAAGTGTGGTAAGGCAGTTGGACCGGATGATATTCCAGTGGAGGTATGGAAATGTTTGGGAGAGACAGCAGTGGAGTTTTTGACTGGGTTATTTAACAGAATCTTGGAAGTTCAGAAGATGCCTGAGGAGTGGAGACGAAGCATAATGGTGCCGATTTTCAAGAATAAGGGCGACGTTCAGAGCTCTAGTAATTGCAGGGGAATAAAGTTGATCAGTCAACAGTGGGAAAGAGTATTGGAAGCTAGGCTTAGAGGAGAGGTAGAGATCTGTGAGCAGCAGTATGGTTTCATGCCAGCTAAGTGCACCACAGGTGCTATGTTTGTTTTGAGAGTGTTAATGGAGAAGTATAGGGAAGGACAGAAGGAGTTACATTGTGTGTTTGTTGACTTAGAGAAAGCTTATGATAGAGTACCGAGACAGGAGCTGTGGTATTGTATGAGGAAGTCAGGAGTAGAAGAAAAGTATGTGAGGGTGGTGCAGGATATGTATGAGAACAGTGTGACAGCAGTGAGATGTGCAGTAGGAATGACAGACGGGTTTAAAGTGGGGGTAGGACTACATCAGAGATCAGCCCTGAGTCCCTTTCTGTTCGCAATTGTCATGGACAGACTGACGGACGAGGTTAGGCAGGAGTTCCCTTGGACTATGACGTTTGCTGATGACATTGTGATCTGTAGTGAGAGTAGGGAGCAGGTGGAGGTGAGCTTGGAAAGACGGAGATATGCTTTGGAGAGCAGGGGAATGAAAGTGAGCAGGAGTAAAACAGAGTACATGTGTGTGAATGAGAGGGCAGACGGTGGACAGGTCCAGTTACAAGGAGTTGATTTGGTGAAGGTTGACGTGTTTACCTATTTAGGGTCAAGGGTACTGGAGTAATGGAGGAAGTGAAAGAGAGGTAAAGAAGAGAGTGCAGGCAGGGTAGTGTAGAGTGTCTGGGGTGATCTGTGATAGAAGGGTGTCGGCTAGAATGAAAGGAAAGATCTATAGGACAGTAGTGAGACCTCCTATGTTGTATGGACTGGAGACAGTGGCACTGACAAAGAGACAGGTGAGGGAGATGGAGGTGTCTGAGATGAAGATGTTGAGATTCTCATTTGGAGTGACGAGGAAGGATAGGATCAGAAATTAGAGGATCAGCACATGTAGCATGCTTTGAAGATAAAGTTAGAGAAGCGAGATTGAGATGGTTTGAACATGTACAGAGGAGGGAGGAGAGGTATATTGGTAGGAGGGTCTTGAGGATGGAACTTCCAGGCAAGAGGAGGAGAGGTAGAACTAAGAGGAGGTTTATGGATGCAGTGGTAGAGGATATGAGAGTGGCTGGTGTGTCAGTGGAGGACACTCAAGACAGGGCCAGATGGAGGAGTTTGACCCGCTGTGGCGACCCCTAAACAGGAATGGCCGAAAGACGAAGAAGAAGAAGAAAAAGTTAAAATTACAAGAAGTCAAGAAATTACCCCTGACCATTCCACCCCAGTGGAATTGTTTTTGGCATTATGGGAGATTTTTGAGAAATTGATTTCCTAATTCAGCCTATCTGACATGAGTGCTTTAATTCGCCTAAATGCAGAATGAACCTAAAATGGATTTATGAGGTAATGGTACAGTGAAATCTGTCCAAACTTACTGTGATGATAGTTAAAGATTCATACTATCATGCAGCAGTGGAATTGTGTTGGGATGTCTGAGAAATGTCTGAGAAATTCATGCCCCAATTCAGCCTATTTGACATGAGTGCTTTAATTCGCCTAAATGTGGTATGAAGATAAAATGGATGTATCAAGAAATGGTACAGTGAAACCTATTCATACTTACTGTGATGACAGGTAAGGGTTCATACTCTCATACAGCAGTGGAATTGTTTTGGCATTATGGCAGATTTCTGAGAAATTGATGTCCTAATTCAGCCTATTTGACACAAATGCTTTAATTAGCCTAAATGCATTATGAACAAAAAATGGATTTATGAGGAAATGGTACAGTGAAACCTGTTCATACTTACTGTGATGATAGGTAAGGGTGTATACTCTTATGGAGCAGTGGAATTCTTTTGGCATTATGGGAAATGTCTGAGAAATTCATGCCCCAATTCAGCCTATTTGACATGAGGGCTTAAATTTGCCTATATGTGGTATGAAGATAAAATGGATTTATGAGGAAATGGTACAGTGAAACCTGTTTATCCTTACTGTGATGATAGTTGAGGGTTCATACTCTCATGCAGCAGTGGAATTGTGTTGGCATTATGGGAAATGTCTGAGAAATTGATGTCCTAATTCAGCCTATGTGACATGAGTGTTTTAATTCGCCTAAATGCTTTGTAAACCTAAAATGGATTTATGAGGAAATGATACAGTGAAACCTGTTCATCCTCACTGTGATGATAGTTAAGGGTTCATACTCTCACCCAGCAGTGGAATTGTTTTGGCATTATGGCAGATTTCTGAGAAATTGATGTCCTAATTCAGCCTATTTTACACGAGTGCTTTAATTTGCCTAAATGCATTATGAACCTAAAATGGATTTATGAAGAAATGGTACAGTGAAACCTGTTCATACTTACTGTGATGATAGTTAAGGATTCATACTCTCATGCAGCAGTGGAATTGTTTTGGCATTATGGGAAAAGTCTGAGAAATTGATCAGCCTATTTGACATGAGTGCTTTAATTAGCCTAAATGCAGTGGATTTATGAGGATATGGTACAGTGAAACCTGTTCAAACTTATTGTGGTGATAGTTAAGGATGCATACTCTCATGCAGTACTAGAATTGTTTTGGCATTATGGGAGATTTCTGAGAAATTGATGTCCTAATTCAGCCTATGTAACATGAGTGCTTTAATTCGCCTAAATGTGGTATGAAGATAAAATAGATTTATGAGGAAATGGTACAGTGAAACCTGTTCATACTTACTGTGATGTTAGTTAAGGGTGTATTTTCTCATGCAGCAGTGGAATTGTGTTGGCATTATGGGAGATTTCTGAGAAATTGATGTCCTAATTCAGCCTATTTGACATGAGTGCTTCAATTCGCCTAAATGTGGTATGAAGATAAAATGGATTTATGAAGAAATGGTACAGTGAAACCTGTTCATACTTACTGTGATGATGGATAAGGGTGTATACTCTCATGCAGCAGTGGAATTGTGTTGGTATTATGGGTGATTTCTGAGAAATTGATGTCCTAATTCAGCCTATTTGACATGAGTGCTTCAATTCGCCTAAATATGGTATGAAGATAAAATTGATTTATGAAGAAATGGTACAGTGAAACCTGTTCATACTTACTGTGATGATAGATAAGGGAGTATACTCTCATGCAGCAGTGGAATTGTGTTGGCATTATGGGTGATTTCTGAGAAATTGATGTCCTAATTCAGCTTATTTGACATGAGTGCTTTAATTCGCCTAAATGCATTGTGAACCTAAAATGGATTTATGAAGAAATGGTACAGTGAAACCTGTTCATACTTACTGTGATGATAGTTAAGGGTGTATACTCTCATGCAGCAGTGGAATTGTTTTGGCATTATGGCAGATTTCTGAGAAATTGATGTCCTAATTCAGCCTATTTGACATGAGTGCTTCAATTCGCCTAAATGTGGTATGAAGATAAAATGGATTTATGAAGAAATGATACAGTGAAACCTGTTCATACTTACTGTGATGATGGATAAGGGTGTATACTCTCATGCAGCAGTGGAATTGTGTTGGCATTATGGGTGATTTCTGAGAAATTGATGTCCTAATTCAGCCTATTTTACATGAGTGCTTTAATTTGCCTAAATGCATTATGAACCTAAAATGGATTTATGAAGAAATGGTACAGTGAAACCTGTTCATACTTACTGTGATGATAGATAAGGGAGTATACTCTCATGCAGCAGTGGAATTGTGTTGGCATTATGGGTGATTTCTGAGAAATTGATGTCCTAATTCAGCTTATTTGACATGAGTGCTTTAATTCGCCTAAATGCATTGTGAACCTAAAATGGATTTATGAAGAAATGGTACAGTGAAACCTGTTCATACTTACTGTGATGATAGTTAAGGGTGTATACTCTCATGCAGCAGTGGAATTGTTTTGGCATTATGGCAGATTTCTGAGAAATTGATGTCCTAATTCAGCCTATTTGACATGAGTGCTTCAATTCGCCTAAATGTGGTATGAAGATAAAATGGATTTATGAAGAAATGATACAGTGAAACCTGTTCATACTTACTGTGATGATGGATAAGGGTGTATACTCTCATGCAGCAGTGGAATTGTGTTGGCATTATGGGTGATTTCTGAGAAATTGATGTCCTAATTCAGCCTATTTTACATGAGTGCTTTAATTTGCCTAAATGCATTATGAACCTAAAATGGATTTATGAAGAAATGGTACAGTGAAACCTGTTCATACTTACTGTGATGATAGATAAGGGTGTATACTCTCATGCAGCAGTGGAATTGTATTGTCATTATGGGTGATTTCTGAGAAATTGATGTCCTAATTCAGCCTATTTGACATGAGTGCTTCAATTCGCCTAAATATGGTATGAAGATAAAATTGATTTATGAAGAAATGGTACAGTGAAACCTGTTCATACTTACTGTGATGATAGATAAGGGAGTATACTCTCATGCAGCAGTGGAATTGTGTTGGCATTATGGGTGATTTCTGAGAAATTGATGTCCTAATTCAGCCTATTTGACATGAGTGCTTCAATTCGCCTAAATGTGGTATGAAGATAAAATGGATTTATGAAGAAATGGTACAGTGAAACCTGTTCATACTTACTGTGATGACAGGTAAGGGTGTATACTCTTATGCAGCAGTGGAATTGTTTTGGCATTATGGGATATTTCTGAGAAATTGAGCCTATTTGACATGAGTGCTTTAAATCATGTCATTTAAGTTTATCTCCAAGCCCTAACAACATTTAAGACTTCAATGTGGATTTTTGAAAAATGGTACAGCAGAATATGTCTATATTTGCACCGGGGATAAGCAAAGGCTACCCACTCTTGGGTGGTAGTAGGATTTTTTGGGCATTATGGGAAAATTCAGACAAATAGGAAACCACAGTCTCAGAATTAAACAAACATTTAAACATCATTACAAATATAAGGACTAGATTTATTAAAAACATGTATAGTCATGGAGTTATCCCTGCCCTGAACATTTGCAGCATTGCAATACTTATTGCTGGTAGTCGAGCCCTACAATAGACTAAATACAAACATTAAAACTATTTTGTTCAGTGTTTATTAAGCAATTGAAATACATTTCTAATTGTGTTTAATGTTGCAAGTAAATTAGTTAAATCAAGTAAAGTATTTATGAATGTAGAGAAAGCTCTTTAAATAATAGCAAAGAATTTCTCGGCGCTTAGACAGCCTTAGTATGCGGTGAGCAGCAAAATACCGTAAAATCAAGCATATAGGCGCAATCAAATTTAAAGCACGGATGAATCGCAAAAGCGCGGATAGCTTGACCGCGGTGTCGAAATTCGCCGTTTTGAAGTTGAAAAGGGTGACCTACGTGAATCGTGTAGATCCGATGAGTTTTTTGTTGGGGGGGGGGGTGGTCGGGAGATTATATGTATTAATTATCATATTGACTTAATAAGCAAACAGAGCACTTCCGAAATCGGCAATTTCAATGACAGTGGCCAGCAGTTTCCGCCCAGAACCTTCATAGAGGCCAAATTGCGTTTCAATAATACGAACGTTCTTCATTCATGTTATTCATTTACTGCTAAGCGGGACGAGAAGCAGGACCTAGTGCTACACCGGGGACAAGGCAGAAGAGCGTACATTTACCACTACATTTACCAGATCGTACATTTACCACTACATTTACCAGATCGTACATTTACCACTACATTTATCAGATCGTACATTTACCACTACATTTACCAGATCGTACATTTCCCAGTGGATTTAATTGGGTTATTAATGGTTTCAATCGTTTTCATATTTTGCGATAAAACAAAGTTACTGCCGTTCGCTACAGCGTTGAACACTGTCAGATCTAGCCACAAGCTCTTGTGATAAATAGGTAGATGGATAGGCCTATTAAGTTCGCGTCAACCCCGTGTAGTTAACGGTGACATCAAATAAGAAACAAGATTTTTTTTTCTAGTGTGTCTGTAGTTGTAACTGGTGAATCCAGGGACGGGTGAGGACATTCGCGCCAGGGCTAAAAAGGTTGAAGATGAAGTTGTAAACGCTTGTCGTTTGAGTCTACCCTGTGCTTTAGCCCATGTTAGAAAATAAAAACACGTGAACCTGGTATTTTTACACTCATTTTCGCCGCTGATGTATTTATTGGTTCATTAAGACGTAATGGTTTTGACTGAGCCATCTGGAATAGGGAAAGCGGCCTCTCGCGTTTACGGATCTGGCTCCATACATTGAATCCATTGACATGACAGTCAAAAAAATTTTTTTAATGGATTTTACTATATTTTACGGAGCCCGTAAGGTGACATGTAAAAAAATTAATAACGCGTGGGAACGAGATACTAATGTCGCCTTTCACACGCGGCAACAAAGTTTATTTTTTCACAGCAAAGCAAGCAGATCCCAGGGATGTTCGCGAACTGACTACACCCCCCCCCCCCCCCGGTCGCCGTATACCCATGACGTCACATGTCAACGCCCCCCCCCCACATGTCAACGCCCCGTCGCCGTATCCCCATGACGTCACATGCCCCGCCCCCCGGTCTTCTCACCTTTTTGATGGGAACTTTATATAACTAGCTGACATGCAGATGATCCCATCCAAAACAGCTGGCATGGCCCGGCTCAAAGATGACTGGGACATCCCCGACCGGTCTGCCAATTCGCTTTGAAGAGCCAGTTGCCAGGAAGCCGAGCGTTGTCGCTGGCAATGCGCAATTCCTCGCGTTTCTCTCTCCAAAACTGGACCCAACTCAACAAAAGAGGACAGTTCTTGGAAATCTGAAACGGCTTATCAATCAATCAATCAAAGTTTATTTGTATAGCGCTTTTCACAACACATGTTGTCACAAAGCGCTTTACAGGATTTAAAAGGTTAACAATGGTCCAGAACCCTAATGAGCAAGCCAAAGGCGACAGTGGCGAGGAACAACTCCCTTATAAGCCAGTCATCATCATGGGTTAAAGAATCATAATGGTCACGGAAAACGCGTTCTCGGCGAATTCGGCCATTAGCGATATCTTCCAGTAATGCCAACGCTGCCATCTCCCAAGAACTCCAGCGCAACATTTAATGCATGTTTATATAATCTAGGCTAAGTGGAATGTTGAATGATTGAATGATTATTTCAGTAAGGCAGTGAAATTGTCTGATTAATTTACTGTTTAATTTTCTGATTAATTTACTTTATTTTACCCAGCAAAGTTTCTCTTCTAACTCGAGCGTCATTTTTTAAAGTCCAGTACTCTTCTTCATTGATTTTCCCGAATTGGTGTACGTCCGATGCTTCTGACTCTCTACTGCCCCCTGATTTGCGGTTTATATTGCTCCGTTACTACGGATTCGTAGTAAAGGCCCATTCACACCCTACGGTAATTACGGATACGGACCCTTTCGTCCGGTTCCGGAGGTCGTTTCATCCGTCAGTGGGTCCGTTGCCAGAGCGCTTACGAATCCGTAGTAACGGAGCAATATAAACCGCAAATCAGGGGGCAGTAGAGAGTCAGAAGCATCGAACGTACACCAATTCGGGAAAATCAATGAAGAAGAGTACTGGACTTTAAAAAATGACGCTCGAGTTAGAAGAGAAACTTTGCGAGTTGGTTAAAGGCTACATTCTGCTACGGTGCCAGGTCATCGCGATAAACAGCGATGCAAAAACAGCTGGGAGGAGATTGCTGGTGCGCTGGTGCCGGAAATTTGACTATACTGCCCTCTAGAGGATGTATTTAAAAAAATCATAACAACGTTGGAAACGGAAAGAGGTATAGTGGCCCCCTACGGAGGCTACGTTTGGTACGGACGGACGAAATTCGTCCGTGTCCGGAGGTATAAAGCAGGCGCTCTGGCAACGGACCCACTGACGGATGAAACGACCTCCGGAACCGGACGAAAGGGTCCGTATCCGTAATTACCGTAGGGTGTGAATGGGCCTTTACAATGTGTGCGTGAAGGATATCTTAATAGTTGTAATTTCAATGCATCACCTCTAAGTGTCGCTAATTGACGAAAACACATTAGAAACATGCGCACGCCAGAGGTGAAGGTGTCGTAGGTTACGCACTTTCTCACGTTCAAATCACATTTCGTACATCTGACCGTTTGCGTGAAACATAGCGTACGCAATGTTTTTGTGCGTACGCACCGTTCGTACATGAGGCCCCAGACGAGGACGCCAACTTCACACTGCTGGTCACTGCATGCACATGCATGCCAAATTACAGCACAAATTACTGTGATGTATGTGTGAGTGTGTGTGTTTATGTAAGTGCAACATAGGATAAATGTACGGAATGTACTTACTAGCAAGGGTAGAAAGTTGCGACAACATTTCCCCAGAGGGCAGAAGCGGGCAAAGAAAGACCAAGGAATCCCACCCACCCGCGGCCCCTCCAGGAGCAGAGGAGTCCCAGGGCCGCACTTCCCAGTGACCCCCGCATGCCCACCCCAGCGGGTGGGAGAGGGAGACCCCGGACAGCAACCTCCCAACCATGGAGCGCAGGCCCAGGGGAACCAGAGGAAACAGAGCCTCCACCCCAGGATCCCCCGAGCCGCACCGGACCACAACCGCCCAGGGGAGTGGGCTAACCGCCACGCCAGAGCACCAAGCCGGGCCCCAAAACCCCAAGGCGCCCTCCCCCTGTAGGGGAGAATTAACCACAAGGGAGCAGCCGGGAGAGGACCGGGCACGACAAGCAGGGCTGTGGTCTGGCTCGTGGGCTCCTCATGGTGGCGACAGAAGGACCGGCCCTGGAGCCAGCCCTGACAGCAGGTATTTCTAAAAAAAAGTGATACACATAAATTTATTGATTAGTAGATTAATATGCAAAATATAATCTCAATTGTGTTGTATGTCACAATATTCAGTAATCTTTGACAAGCCAAGAAACACAAGTGAGAAATGTTTTTTTATTTTTTTATAACCCCAGCACCAATCACATTCATCATTTTGAAGTACACACATCCCACCACCAAATGCAAATATGTAATCATTAACAAGTATTTCAACAATGACCCAAAAAGCACACTTTAAAATATTTAAGTGTATTTCAATACTTTAAAAAGAAATGAATACATAAAGGAAATTAAATGATCATGTATGAGCTTTTCTATCTGAAGGCATACAAAGCCAACCACTGAAAAATATATCTGAGTGCAAAAGTAATATAATACCCCTGTATATTAATCCCTATCTACATAACAGTGTTTGTATTGTAGCTTTTTTAACTCAATCAGGCACATTCACTCTAACCAAGTAGCTAAATAGTAAAATAATGTGGACTCCTGATGCAATATTTGCCCTAAACAGTAACAATCTCCTAAAACAGTTTTACAGACCCAAGGACATAATGTGCAATGCAGTGAGCTAATAATACAATGCGAGATACTTATATTAATCAAAGTGAAGCATCGATAGCCAATAACCAATCTGGCTCAACCCTAACAGACAAGAGAGAAGTGTAATCAAACAAAGTTTTAATTTTAAATTAGATAGCTAGATTACATACTTTGGAAAAGCTATTTGTAGATGATCTATCAACGCATTGAGTAACTGAGGTAACCTGATGTGTTCTAGGTGTGAAATAATAGTGTTTGATGGGGAAAAAAGGATGCAAAAATATAACATTTTATGGACATTTTTTTAAACTCAAAAATTGTGTTTACTTTTTCTGCATTTTATTTTACTTCCTTAAACATCTGATCTCCCCATTTATGCTACAATTTCAGCCATATAAAGTAGCCTATCCATATAGATTACATTCACCTGGACCTTTTAGATACATCTAGACTGGGCTCACAAACCAACCAAACTAAAAAAGTCTACTTGATCTAATAGTCCTGTATTGTCAAGAGTCTGACAGAGCTTTTCATTCTAAATGTTGATTTCATTGTGTTCAATATTACGGAAAAATAAGTCTTTGCACCAGTGATTAAAAAGGAAGTCTGAATCACAGTATATCATTCTGTTTGTATTAGACAATAAAAAAAGAAGAATGTTTTAGGCTAAAAGGCAAGAGTTCTGTTAGTGCAGGTATACTTTTCCAAAGAAGAGCATCAGTAATTACCCTTGGTCGCCCTGACCATAATAAAAAAGGAAAGTTTTATAAAATTCTCAAGCAGGTCTTTGATCTATTTGATACCTTACGAAATTTCACACATGATTTTCAAAACACTTCATACAATATAATCAAAGTGGATAATTAATACCATCATCAACATCATTATCACCATTATTTACTGATTATGAGGGTATTTTTCTGTTTTGTGCATCTTTTTCTCAAATTAATGTAATGATTCAAATGTTTTCTCTTTTGGAAGAGGGCTTTTGTTAGTAATATGGACTCTTTTATGCCATTTGTAACACATTCAAAGCTAGAGTTTAAATAATAACAGATCACACAAAATCACACACAAATTTAACAAAATGAATCTTAAACAAAATTCTTTTTAACATTTAAATACCTATGAATAAAATCTTTAAACTTTTAAGTTTGTGTGACATCAAATTGCCAAAATGTTAAAGCAAATGTAATTGCACACAGTAATATAAACACAAAGGCCATTGAGGCAGTGGCTTTCTTGAGTAAGGTTTCTAACTAGGTTGGAATAACGACTCTTTACAGAACAGCGCTCTCTGCTGGCCAAATGAGAAACATCTGATTGTTTTTGACATCATCATGCTGGCATAATTGACTGTTTTGTTGTGTGCTGGTCTGACGATAAATAAAAGGAATAAAATTATTATAATGGGTAAATACATTTGCGTTCATGTATCCTGGTAATTGGTAATTTTGTAATCTGCTCTAACAAAACTGTCCATTTCACAATCAAAATTTCTACCTGAAATCTCCTGAATATCATTTGAGCTGTTCAAAAGTAAATACAAATATAATAATTCAAATAAAAACCATCCCTCACAAAACAAGAATCAGCACGTTCACACAAGAGTACAGTTGTTTCAAAATGCAATGCAAATACACAAAAGGCCATCAAAAGAAAGTCCCTTCACAAGTTCAGGCACACAGCTCTGTGGAATTAGAAGAAATGTTGATGCTGAACCCAGTTAACAGCACGGTCAATATGTGTCCGTATAGCCCTAAAGACGGGCATGTGAATCTCCATGGCTTCGCCCTTCCAGCTTGTAAACAATGCAGGCTACCTGCCTGCTTCTACACAGCGGAACAGAGGAGCACACATGTGACAGAGAGGAATGTCCGTCCCAGGAAACGAGGCCAGTGATGACAGACAACGAACATATGTCCTGAAATAAGGCAAACTGATTGCATAGAACTGGAAGATAGCGCTATTCAACTGGAGCTGTGCAGCATTCCACACACACCACTAGGTTTCCATTAGTGATGAGAGTCTGCAAAAAAATGCCTATGAATCTGTTGCGCTACCCTTTGACTGCTATATTATTATAGTACAAAACACAGGAAACACAGTTGTCTTAATGGATGTTCAAAAGGTACACACATGCGAAATTGCTTCTTTATGTATTTCACCCCTGTGCTGTTTTGCTAGCATGACTGTGAACTTGGCTTCATTATATTTGGCTTTTTACTCTGTGACACTGCTGTGAATGATGACTGTGATTGGTTAGGTTGATCTGATTGACAGGTTACCTCATGAGGTCAGTGTGGAGCCACAGCAGACGGAAGAAGAGAGCACAGCTGTGAAACTTTGAAAAGTGCTCCTGAATCAACGGAGTGCCCCTCATCACCTTTAACCTACTCTTCAACACCCCCCCACCTAACACCTCCAAAGAAACCAAGACTTTAAAGCACCTACAGAATTCTCAGAATGGGACCTGTCCATCAGAGTTCCTTTGGACCGGTACTGCTCAAAACTGCTGGCCAACTTTTGAGAGGTCTTGGAGCTGATAATGAAGTGAAGGAAGGTGGACCAGGCTGGGCAGGTATCAGCTGGTTGGCCTCTCTGTCTCTCCATCCTTGTCCAACTCATCTTGGATCTCATCAGTGTTCCCTGAGTCACTGCTAGCCACAGAGCTGAAGGACGGAGAGTTCCTGTGAGCGAGAAGAACAAAAACAAACCACCAATCAAAGTGTGTGGTCACTGTGAAGTTTAAACAGGAGCGAAACGCAGCCCAGTTTTTTAGGATTTCCCCCATAAAGAAACAACTAATACTTATATTACTTATATATACACATACGCACCTGCCCCCCTTGATCATTCTCCTGCAGGTCTCCATCTGCACATCCAGGCCTCTCTTCATGCTGCACATCTCCATGTACTCGTGTAGGTGTCTGTTCATGTCACTCTTCGCTGTGGCAAGCTCCATCTGAAAGTGTGTGAAGAATCGCAGCGGACAGGGCAGAGAGAGACAGGGGAACAAATGAAGACATCAGGAGGCGTCGTAAATCAGAGCCATGCAGTAGGAGGATGAACCCGCCTTCAAATATCATTCATTCTCCTGTTTATTATTAAATATTATTGATAGATATTACAGGCAGCTACAGCATCAAAAGCGATTATTTCCTTAGGAAAGTCATAAGTAAGCAAGAACAATTGAAATTAATGTAAAGAAAATAAATAAAAGACTTTATTCACAAGACCACCAAACAGAAATGCTTTACTCTGTGTAGAATGTACAGGATATAATGACCTCGATCTGTCCAATAGTTGCCTGGTACTCCTCCTCTCTGGTTTTGAAGAGAGATTCAGTCTCATCAATAAGGCTGCCCAGACTGCCATCCTGAGAACCCTGGCAGAGTACACCGTGAGTCACCAAATACTGCATACTGATAACCTGATTACCTGACCTATATATATATTTGCATTACAGCAAAAAAAAAAAGTTAAACAAATTTCGAAGCAGATTGTCTGATGTGTGCACATATTTTACACAATAAGCTCAATAGCCTGAACATTGCCCTCTAGGTATTCTGAAGGTCAGACTGGGATTGGAGAGAAGGGCAAAACTCACAGCATCCTGACTGGCGCCACCGCAGGCCGGAGTGCTAGCAGTGTTGCTGACGGCGAAGGGCACATTGTAGTTAGTGAAGTCCTCCCACAGTAGCAGCGTCTCCTCGTTTTCTTCCCACATCAGGCTGTCACAGTCATCGTCGATGTCGAAGGTCTCCCGCCTAGCAACACATGAGTTATCTGAGCAATGTCTGTGAAGGGAAAGGAGGGGAAAGGGAGGAGACAAGGAAAAAAGAGCGAAAGGAGAAAAGGATTTGAAGACAAAAAGACTGAACAAAGAGAAGGACATGAAGGCAAAAAGTGACAGCTACTACAGGAGAGAAAAGATAAGATTCAGGCAAGTGGACAGACAAGATATGCTGAAAGAAATAGAGACACAGTTCTACAAATGTTCTACATTTATACATGCCGGTGAACATGACAGTACACCAGTTACACTGGCAGGCTTCCTTGGCTGAAATGCAATTTTTTCATCTCCACTTGGTGGGGCCAGAGGGGCCATTCTTACAATATAAGCATTTTTGCCAGCACTGTCCCACAGCATGTCAGAGGTCAGGGTCAAATCAGGGTCAGGGATGATGTTTCTAAAGGGCGATGCCTGTTGCCTCTTACAGTTGATTGAGCATACGCTTCATCTCGTCTGTGATATTGAGAACTGCAGGCACTTCATCCTCCGAGGTGCTGGGATCGGCATCCATCTCTGAGCTCTCCTCATCTGAGACAGCCTTGTTCTCCTTTGTTCGGCAGGCCACAGCCCCCTGCGACTGCACACATGTAGAAATGGCACCATTAGACCACTTAAACTTGCTTATATGTCACAACTCACAACCAAACTTACATTGTTACATGTCTACAGTATTATTCAATTTCCTTTAAATAACATGTCTAGGTTCTGGCAATGCATGATTTCTAAATCAATAAATAATAAGATAAGTGTTGACTATATGTACGATGACACAATTTCTTGAAGTACTATATGCTGCTGCTGGATACACATCTGAAAATCTCTGAATCAGCTATATACATGAAATGTGTTACCTTTTCTGGAAAGGAAAAATTATGCAGTATATGCATTTTTATTTTGGTCTATGTTTTATGTATGTGTTTTTTCATCCACATCTGTGTTTTGTGTGCATCTGTGAATGTGTGTGTATATATGTATACATGTGCCTAACCAAATATGCTCAACCTCTAAGACAAGCTCTGTTTGCTATGTGCTGCCTTCGCGTGCTCTTTGTCATAAATAGATGGAAGTTCTGGTCATCACCTGCCTGTGTGCAATGCTTATGAAACCTTTGTGCATAGTGTTTGCACATACCTGTGAGGCCCTGGATGGACTAACGTTGAACATTTTGGACATGTCTTCTGAGTTCCGCTGCTGCGCTACATCACAGAGTTTCGCTGTAATGTCGATCCTTCTGCAGATGTCCATATCCACTTTCATGGCCTTCTCCTGAATCTTTGAATCCAGTTCTGACATTTGCTAAAAAAAAGATTGTGTGTTAATGTAAAATAAAAAGATCTAACAAAAGACGTACTGCATAAAACAGAACAAATCAACCATATTGTTGCTCTCTATAACAATGTTTTTTGCTCCTGCTCCTGCTCCATGCAAATGGGAAAAGGTCATAGCATCCAACACTTCAGGAAATGGCTCCAATCCTCACTCACATGCTCAGAATTCCTTTATTAATCTAATACAACTTGCCACTCAATCATTTAAAACTCAATCAAAAAATAATTTCACTGCTACACAGTAATAAGATGACTTGCTATTTGTTATGGGTTTTACTCCATGAGCCTTGCATACACATCAGATGTTTGATCTCTGCTCAACATCATTGTTGCAATGATGAGTTTCACACCAGGCAGGTTAGTCATGTCAGAAAAGAGCAGACATAGGTTAGGTTGAAGCCTTACTTTAAGGTTGAGGTACTTCTTCTGGCTGCCTGTGGCTCTACAAGAGCCGAGATGACGGCTACCCTTTATGATAAACATCAATAATAACACTATGAAGCCATTGTATGTTTAAAGCCACCTCTCTGACTGAGAAGAATGGTGGGAAAGTGAGGGGCTTAACCAGCAGGATGAAACTGCAGAAATGCAACATAATGCAAGACAATTCTGATGGCAGTCCAGATCAAATCTGAATAAACCGTTTAATCATATCTTGTCACTCAGGTCAGGGTGATATACTGCAGAGGTCTACCAAGCAATGAAGTTTGAGATACGTGTGTCTAGTGAGAGGCCAATCTAGCTCGTGCTGCTACAAATGATTAGCTGTGTTCTCTGCTATACAGGTTCAACTGGAAAATAACCAAATAATGTTGGGGAAAAAAGACTGCAGAATTTGACTGCTATATATGGCATTGAGCTTAAAAAGGCCCAGTAAGTATATCTGATGTCTGTGAATGTTGATAAAATTACACACACTTTCACATTTTGTAAAGTTACAGCCATTGAAAGTGTCAATCAAATAGCTTTTCAGTGTTCCAAGTATTAATTCGACACTGGGGGTGAATGGTGCACCATTCACAGTTCACACAGTACATCTGGTCCACAGTTCTGTTTAATCATGAGAATTCTCCTATCCTCCCAAATTTCAAACTTGTGCTGTCACACTGAAAGGAAGCACAACTTACATGAGCAGGCAGTACAAGTATACACAGGTGAGGGGGTCTACTCACATCAGAGACGAGGCTTTTGTAGACCACCAGTTCAGCCTTTAACCTCTCCATCTTGTTCTGGAGGTCTTCCTGAATGGCTGCTGACTCCTGAGTGCTCTGAGAACAACAAGCACAAGCCTGATGGAACACCTGGCAAGTCCTGGCTATGTTCAGAAACTTGCAGCGCCCTCTAGAAATATCCCCATGTGCTTTAAAGCAAGCTGACAAATGAGAACCTTTTTTTTCTTACTGACATCTAAGTAAATTAAATCTCCCATGTAGAGGTGTTCTTTGGATACAAGTTCATTTTTGCGTTCGTGGTGCTTATATGTTTGTACTGCAGCAGAAATAAAAATGTGCTGAGCATGTGTTCCATAAACAGTGCAGGGGATAAGATGAAAGTTAGTGTGCAAGTCCACATGCTTCACAACAGAATGAAGAAGGTTCTGTGGAGATAGTGGCTCTCATGTGACTGACCTCCACTCTGCAGTTCTGCCAATAAACCTGGCTGTTTATTGATTTCAAGATGCATTTCAGACCAGGCGGTGCAGACAGACTCATCACCTGCAGCCCTTTATAAGGTGATACAGAAACACTTCACCTATGGGCTTTGGCCACAGTTGTTTAAACTTGGCTCTAGAGAGTACTGCACAACTGCTTTATATATAAAGGATAACAAGGATAACAATCTCTTGGTTCTTGGTTTATAAAGAGGAATGCATGGAATGCATGATGTGTTAAGTTGAGGCACTGCCTTTCATAATCAGATCAAATAATCTAGTTATGATGTTTCCCACAGTCAGATACATATATGATGTTTGCCACTGTTAAATACATGTATGATGTTTACCACAGTTATATACATGTATGATGTTTACCACTGTTACATACATGTACCTCCGAGGCACTGGCTCAAGCTACTTTATAGTCTTAAATTTAATTAACTTGACTGACAGTCAAACCCAGTAGTGAACCGTGACCATTAAACCTGGGCCCGCTCCCACCCCCCCGAAAAAAAAAGTTTCCTTTCCTGTTTAACAAACTGCAATAAATTAAAAATAAAAAACTGAGACGACAGTACAGCTTTAGAAATGCAATAAACAATAACATCTGTACTAGATAACTTCTTAAGCAAAATAAGGTTCCAACAAAATAAGGTTCACAGCTCCGTGTTCCTCGGGAGCGGAATATGTAAACAACGCGAACGAGGGCATCAAAGGCAGGGTTGCCAGGTCCTACAAAAATATCCCGCTCAAAGTCAGTGTAAAACCCGCCCCTCATAAGCCCAAACCAGCCCAAAGCCCCGCAGCTGGATTTTCAAACAAGCCCAATTTGGCGTGAAAACCGCGAACCTGGCAACTCTGATCAAAGGACTGAATCAAAACTAGCTAGCGGTGGTACGCTAATGACAGCTAGCGTCGCCACAGCGGGCGGAAATTATCATACAATTAAGCCTGCCCACTAAGAGGGAAGATACGATTGGTCAATTTTACTGTGCATTTGAAACTGGTATTGCGCTGAATTATAACTGCCTCTGTCAACGAACAGCGGGCATTAGTGATGGGATTTTCAGCTCTATTTTGAGATGCGGCTCTAATGGCTCTTCTTACTTTTCGGCTCCCAAACGGCTCTCCATATATATTTTTTACATTATTAATTAAATAATAGCTTAAACCTAATTTTATAACATTTTGTTTCATTATTGACATTGTTAAGCACTTGTGGTAAGTAAAAATGCTGCATAACAATGCTTTATAAATAAAACTTTTATTATAACCGATTATTAAATTATCACAAAATAGCACCAAAATAGAACGCAATACAGCTTGGCCAATTGCCTGCCGTTTCCACAAAAAAAGTGGAGATCACTTTTTTTTCAGTGTTTTCCCACCACATTATTAACTGAAAGCTGCGTGTGATTGGTCAGATGTGTGGAGCACACGCTTGACATGCGGGCAGTGGAGACATTCTTTGCAGTGTTGTCCGAAACGATATGTGGTAGTATAAAGAAACACCCCTCAAAAACAGGGAAAGGAACATTTACCTGACGAGAATTAATGTTGCATTGTGTTCCAGTTTTGAAAATTGCTAAAGTAGGCTAAAGTACTTGAAAATGTAACTGTATTTTGTTTCACAACAAATAGGTCTGACTGAATCGATGTGATAAAAAAGCTAATTATTTCAAATAATTTCAAGTATATGTATAAATATTTAATTGCGATTGCGTCATTTTCGGCGCACGGACCCTCGCGCTGGTCGCGACGCGCCAAGTTAGCTTAGGCACCGATTGAGGAAATAAACTCTCCGCTCTCTACCACTGGCAGAAGCAGAGCAATACGCGCAAGGAGAGGGAGAGACAGCGAGGCACTGAAGGACAAATAAAAACGATGTTGGAAAAAAACTGTGGCACTTGCAGAGCACAAGCGCAATACTGAAGGAAAAAGCGGCTCCCAAATAGGATCCTAAAACGGCTCCCATTGTGGAGCCGGTTCCAATCGTTCACTTCAAAGAGCCGGCTCTTAGAGCCGGATCGTTCGCAAACGACACATCACTAGCGGGCATCACAGTCCTGATAGGGGGAGACACAGGCTCACAGACTTCCACTTAACCCCTCACCTTCCAACACAGAGTGAATGGACACGGTTGAATAATTAATTTGCTTATATTTTTGTAATTGTTTAGATGTCGATTGTCAAACTGTAAGTAGATAAAAAAAATTGGATAAATTATTTATATTTATGTTTTAAGAATATTTTAGGCCCTCTGAGAGGGCGTAGAGGGCCCTGACGGTTCCCCACTGGTCAAACCAGAATATACAGCATTATATTTGGGTTGTGGTTGTTATACTCTGAGAGTCAATCTTAGATAAATAAACTGAAGTACTTAAATCCAAGTAAATCATTGTGCGTTTACTGATGTGTTCCTTATGTCCTCTCGATGTATCCCAGTTAAAATGTATTGCACAAAGTATCTAAATAAATGATGAAAGGGGAAGTAGTCAAATGACACCTGTCGTATTCTTGGATTTCACTGGTTGTGAGAATGAGCAATTCTAGTCTAAATCTAGACTGCTTACTCAGTAAGTGTGTGCAGATCTTACCTGAGTTTCAGAACAAGAATAATTCTTGCATCTACACAAAATGTAGGCCACTGGCTATTCATAATCTTGAATATTTATCTAAAGTGAACATCTCGCTAGCATTTTCTCATATCTTAGCCAACATTTATCCTGCCAAGCTAAATATTTTTGGCTTGGCTATAAGTTTTAAGCTTTCGATATAGACCTATGGAGAAGAACCAGAAGTTCATCTGACACTACTAAACTAAACAAGTTAACAAGCCAGCACTGGTATTCCACAAGGGTCCACACGTGTCTATTAAGGGGAGAGATAAATATCCCACAATGTACTGTTTTAAATATTGTTGACCATGATAGCATTGGTGATTGACAACAATTAAACATGCTGTCCAGAATCCCCCCTTTTGTATACTCTAAACCAAGGGAAGTTGCCATTTTGTTTGAGGTCACACAAATATTGCCTGTGGCCATGATTGAAGTAATGGTTTATTTAAATATGTAGTTAGTATGATTGTGAGTGCGTGGGAGAGCGAAACATACAGCAGTAATTCTAACACATTTTTAAGCTGTTGAGATGGGTCCCACTTCCCAGCAGCCTTCACAGCAGTGCTGGTCACCACAAGTATATATTTATGCAGTCTATTGAGTTCAATGTGCTTTGTGTTTTGGTTCCTGTGCCACACCCCTGCACAGGTGTCCTGCATCCCCCTTCTATTAGTCCTGCCACCTGCGTGTCATTATTTCTGTTTCCCCCCTTATTCTTCTTCAGTTGTAACCACTGCATTGGTTATTGATGTTACTCTGAATTTGTTTCTATTTGAGCTCACGAGATTTTTGTAAAAAAATTTAAAAAATAAATTTTTATCTGCTTCATTAAACCTTAAGTCTGAAAAGTGTGTGCGCATTTTTTATCTGCGCACTCACTGTCTGTGACAGCTGTATGTTACATTTGCATCTTCACCCCTGTTCATTTTAATTACAAAAAAGAGATATAGAACAGCACAAAGAAATATAACACTGCAAGGCCTTTAAGCTTTTTTAGAAATAAGTAAAACAAGTGATCAGATGTCATACTGTTGACTTCACTGTGGTTTGATTTCATTCATTGGCAGGTGGGTGCTGGTATCCATTGTTTACATATTGAGGTTAGAACATAACCCCAGGAGAGCCTAACACTGATCTAGTCAGCTTGATAAACGTTTCATTAGAGGCATGCTCTGCTCTTAATAGTTGTAGAGTTAGAGAGGATAGAAGGGCTACACCATATCTGTGTTGTCATGAACTATTATTATGTCAAAAGTCATAGGTTCTGCATGTGTGTACATATATATACACTCCTGATCAAAATCTTAAAACCAGCTAAAAAAATGGAAGAATTTGCATTTTGCACCTCTGGATCTTAAGAAGGTTGTAAGTAGAGCCTCATTCAATGCTAAAAGAAGAAATGGGACCAAGAGACAAAAGATTTTGAGGAGCCAATTTATTGAAAACAACAATATAACTGAAATAGGCTGTTCAGCAGCTGATCAAAAGTTTAAGATCATACCTCAAAAAAACCCAAAGGGCCCCTCAAAACTCAAAAATCAAAGTGTCAAAAAAGACTCAGTAATGAGTAGCTCCTCCATTCTTGTTGATCACTTCAAACAACAGTTTAGGCATGCTTGATTCCAGTGTTTCCAGGAGGCTACTGGGAACGTTGTTCCAGGTGTTGAAGATGGCTTCACGAAGGGCATCCACTGTCTGGAACTGCTGTCCCTTTTTGTAAACTTCCCTTGCCATCCATCCCCAAATGTTCTTAATGGGATTTAGATCAGGGGAACACGCAGGATGATCCAAGAGGGTGATGTTATTCTCCTGGAAAAAATTCTTAGTCAGGAGGGCATTGTGAATGGCAGCATTGTCCTGCTGAAAAACCCAGTCATTACCACACAGACGAGGGCCCTCAGTCATGAGGGATGCCTGCATCAACATCTCCACATAGCCAGCTGCTGTTTGACGCCCCTGTACAACCTGAAGCTTGTTCCATTGAAGAAAAAAAGTCCCCAAATCTTGATGGTGCCCCCTCCACGGTGCCGTGTAGAAAACATCTCAGGTGGGATCTCCTTGTCATGCCAGTATTGTTGGAAGCCATCAGGACCATCAAGGTTTTTCTCATCAGAGAATAAAACTTTCTTCCACCTTTCAGTGTCCCATGTTTGGTGCTCCCTTGCAAAGTCCAAACGGGCAGTTTTGTGTCATTGAATGAGACGTGGCCTTTGAAGACGTTTTTTGTTTCTGAAGCCCATCTCTCGCAGATGCCGTCTGATGGTTATTGGGCTGCAGTCAGCCCCAGTAATGGCCTTGATCTGTGTCGAGAATTTTTATCTGGTCTTAAGATTTTGATCAGGAGTGTATACCGTGTGTGTGTGTGTGTGTGTGTATAAAATTATTTGATCTAGGTGAGTTATATAATTTGATCCAGGTGAGTTATATTACGCAGGTAAAGTGTATGTAAGTGTTGAATTATATCAAAATTCAGATATCAATATTCAGATATATTTGAACATAATATAGAATATTTTCTTAAAGGGGACAAAATGTGAAAATTCACTTTTTACTTTTTAGTACTTGTGCACATACATTTGGGTATCTCTACCAACCCACAAACTGTTAAATACAACAAGCCAGGCACTTTTGTTGTGGATTGCCCAGGTCAGAAAACACAAGCTATTCAGTTTTGGCTCCCCTTTCTATGTCACTAGGGGAGTCATTATATGACATATCATATTTAAATGTCTCCTTTGAACTTCCTTTACAAAGGACTGCTAGCATTATGCTGAAGCTAAGAGTCAAGCACGGGAACTTCTCTGTTGTTGGATGCACAGGCCAGCAGAAATCGCTACATCAGCCTCCAGCCTCAGAGCACAGAAAAGCTGAGTGGATAAAGTTTATTTTTGATGGTGATGTCCCAGCTACAGTCTGCAAAATCCTGAAAGTGTGCTACCTACTTTGCGTCTGACTGCCTTTCCCCCCTGGATAACAACATAGGACTGGCAGTGAAACGTTTAAGAAAAGAGGGCTAATATCAATGAGGGGAATGTAAATATTTTCAAATAGTTATGATATGCATTTTGTTGGCCATTTAGCAATAGCTAAAACTGCAGAGGTAATAGATGTAATTTTATATAAAGTTATTGGCATTACTTGCTGCAGGACTCAGAATATTAATGCTGTTATTATGTCAGTTGAATACTTGTAAGATGAACTTTGTGAATAATAAATTCATGAATAGCGTGTTATATCTGATTTTATATATATACATATATCATATATGTATATATATAAAATCAGATATAACACGCTATTGATTGCAACATTGACTGCAAACAAGCTACATGGGCTAAAGGGGACAGAAAAGGCAGTCATATATGATATGACTGCCTTTTCTGTCCCCTTTAGCCCATGTAGCTTGTTTGCAGTCAATGTTGCAATCAACAGATGTGTTTCTAAACAGGACAGTTACACAGGGCCAGAAGATGCTGTGGGGCTGGTCCTTGAGGTATTTCATTAAGGTTCCAGACACAAGTTAACTTGTGTAAAAGGGTATGTGACCATTAAAATGTTTTATGTGTATTGACTCCTAATAATATTAGTTAGATGCACTGCTCTGTGTGTGTGTGTGTGCGCGCGTGCGAGTGTGCGTGCGGGTGTGTGTGGGTGTGTGCGTGTGTCAGAAGGTGACCTCACCTCCTGGAGCGTCTCCACCATTGACTCCATCTGCTCTCGTCTGGACATCTCTTCTTCCCACCTGCAACATAGGAGACACACCTCAGGTGAGTCTTTGCACAGATGTGTATTTGTGCATGACAACCCAAAAAATGAAACATTAACCATTAATTAAATATTGTGGAGAGAGATATGTGTGTACATGTCCAGTAACACAGTCATCGTTAAAACATCTGTCAACAACTGGGTGCAAACAAAGGATTTTCCATTCCCTTTCAGTTTCAAACACGTCTCTGCAATCTTTAAAGTGTAAATGGCTTCAGCAGAGATGCACAGGGCGTCGGCAGGCTTTGTGTCAGCCCACAGGGTGTCTGGGACAGGAGGATTTGTAACCTGATCCAGGGACTGAAGGGTAGGCTGGGAACCAGCAGTGGTGTGTCAGAGGGGTTATACATGCCTGGAGCCGCTGGGCTCGGTGTGGTACTAATATGAATTGGAAACCATTAGAATGATGAGAGAAATAGAATCTGCTCATTCACAATGTTTGTGAAGTAATCTCTCTTTTATTTAGTTGATTAAGGTGCATAGAAATTATATATTGGATCTCAACACCCCCAGATATGAAACAAATTAACAGTCTTAATATCCTCCAGCCTAAACTTTTACATATATAGATATGTCTGCCTTCACAGGCCCAGGAGAGTACATACAGTACACAACTACATACAGTAACAATCCCATTATACAAACTTGTTTAATTATAAATATATAGCTCTTCAAATCTGTTTTGATATTTAACGATAAACAAGGACATCCACAAATATTGGGAGCATTTGGAAAATTGTGGGAATGTTCCTATAGTATACAAATAGCAAAAACTATAGAGTCTTGCTATGCAGGATTAGTATAACAAGTAAAGGAGTCAGTAGTTTCCAGACATGATGCGCATAATTGAATTGAATTTTTCATAGATGCTAGTCAACAAACAATTAATCAGACTTGTGGATATAAATGTCAGTTGAGAAAATAAGCAATATAGTCCTTCTAACACTCAAAATTAAATCACTTTAGCTCTGTGAGCTTGTGGCTGCCCAACTAGCTCAGCATCACACTCTCTCTCCTTAATGTGCAGTAATCACACTCACACTCTCAAATCACACTCTCTCTTCTTGGTGTGCAGTAATCATCAGGGTCAGTACTTTGGCTTGTTTCTCAAAACATCCACTAGGGTGTCACCATGGGCCACAGTAAATACCATCATGCCTAATGTGATACTGACCCTAACTGTGATTTAGAGTGTACCACGCTACTGAGCTGGCATCATTTCCCTCTTCTCTCCAAATTCATCCACAGTGACATGGGAGCACTGAATTTATTGTGTATTGGTTGTTTTTTTTTGTTAGCTTTTTTTTGTCTTTTGTTTGTAATGACAACTAGGACCAGACATCAGTCAAATATGAAAAATCATAGAACTGTATAAAACAGTGAAAAAATGTTCTTCAGTTGACCTTTTGTGACCTTACGTACAGGCCCATATACTATAAGTCAGGTATCACCAAATGGCGGACCGCGGTCCGGATCCGGACCCGAACGCCGTCCTGTCCGGACCCAATCACATTCCTGATACGGACCCAAATGCCAAAAAAATTTTAACGGGAGACTATATTTTAAACCGGAGAATTTATTTTCAGACGAGTGTTACGTTCACCACCCATTTGAGTGTTACGTTCGCCCCCGCTCAACAACTTTCGTTCGCCACCCCCCCCCCCCCCCCCCGCTCAACAACTTTCGTTCGCCAACACCCCCCCCCCCCCCCCCCCCCCCCCCCCCCCCCCCGCTCAACAACTTTCGTTCGCCACCGCGGACCCGGACCTAAGGTCTGAGCTATCTGCCAAAAATGGACCGCGGAAAGATTTAATTGATTACCCCTGCTATAAGTTAAACTGAGATTTATTTCATAGGCCAGATACTGTGGAATGAAGAGGCTGTAACTGAGTAGCCTCTGTATTTGGCCTGTGATTGGAGAATGACTCAAGTGCTGGCTCTGCTGCTCTGCCTATGTTTAAAACACACTGCTGCAGTGTACCAAGCTCATGAGGTCACTAGGGTTCATTGCTGCATTACGTCCTCTCCAGAGACCAGCCAATCATGTCACGGCAGTCCAGGAGTGCATCAGTTTCTTTGGAGGACGCACTGTAAGGGTGACACTGGGAAATGATGTCATAAGTGAGTGACATCATCTGAGGACACTGAATTGTTAACATTTTCATTCTAATATCATCAGGCAATTTGTTGCAATAAAAATAATAAATTGTTTCAGTTACAGCAGCACCACACACAAACATTCTTATAATTGCTATATCCTTACATGGTTTAAATTTCTGTAATTAGCAAGATAATTTTAAATTGATGTATCTCTTTAATATCTCACTCATGTGTAACTGATGTAATTAATACAAAACCAGTGTGATGTCATAGACATACAGCACAGCTTTTTCCATGATGTCACATTAGTCTTAAAGGTCTCATGAAATATTTGTTTTATTTTATTGGTTTATATTATAACATTTAGAACATTTTATTTTATCATTTTTGTTTGAGTCCACCTTCAATGTTTGTGTGGCATTATATTCCATAATTATTTTTTACATGGCAACTTCTCTTTATTCTCTTATTGTCTTTATTTTAGGATGGATATACGATAAATAAGCTCTGTTCAGATTGACTGCCCTGTATTGTGCATCTTTCAACAAGCACTCACAGCTCAAAGACACCTTAGAACTACAATGTAATTGGGTTAGGCTAATATGGATCAATAGAATGAATGGGAAATATGTAAATTAGGTTATTCTTGTTGCATCAGACAAACAGTCATTTAAAAAATGGCTGTTTTTCACATATGGACTGTTTGGTCGAATGAATGGTGTGTTTTGAAACTATTGCAATACTCACATGGATATTGCAATACTCACTGAATTCTTTTTTCACCAATGACACATTTGGAGGGAAATTCAGTTTTCCATGATAGGAGCCCTTTAAAGTTTGCAAAGAGAGAAGAGCTGAGAGCAGGTTACCAAGTGCTTCACCTCATCTCATCCAGCATCTGGAATGACAATGAACCCAAAATCAGCAGCAAGTGCATGGGAGAAATAATCAGTGGTCAGATATCGCACTGCTTATAAGGCTAGACTGGTTTTCCCTTTTGTCTGAGTCACAAATATAGACAGAGTCACCTTACAAGGGCTTGGCACAACCCGATGATGTGCTCTTAGGGTGACCAAGAGATTCCAAAGACATCTGGCTACTTATGACAGACTCTGCTCTATGCTCTGTGCAGGTGAAGCCATTCTTAGTGCATGCAGCCCCTTCTGTTTGTTTAAATATAGTACTATTATTGTTGTTGTTATACACAGAGGGAGAAAACCATCTACGGCAACTAGAGCACATTTATGTATAATCAAATTACTGGTAGTTTTATTTACATCTTGCACTGTTCTACTGTAAACACAATCATTTTAAATAAAGTTATCAAATTCTATTTTATAATTCTATTGTACAACTGTGTTGACCTTGTTGAAATCTCAACATATTAACACAGATTCTTAGGAAGGCATGAGTATGTAAACTTTAATATTGCCAGAAATGCTTGCACAGGTTTTTCCAAACCAGTCATCTACATTCAAAATGACACTCTTCACATTACAATGGACTTGCAATGGGGTTTCATACTGCCTGTACATACACACAACCCTGCATACATTCAGACTGCAAGGCTTATTCAAGCTGCGTATTGATTAGGCATAATACAAGCAGGGTGAAGGAATCCATTCTGCCCAGCAACACATGCTGTGTGTTAATGAGCACTAAGTACATTTTCTTTATATAATAACAAAATCATAATGACAACTGCATAAATTATGCAGCATTTGTATAAATAAAAATGTTACAGCACAAACGTATGTGGCCTATGTCATTGTGCAGTGGTGTCCCCAAGGCAGTGTACTTTTAGCTCTTATATATGAAAAGTAAAAGCAAAATTACAAAATATTTACTTAATATTTATGTCGCATCATATATGAACATATTTTATACATAGTTACATTAATTAACATAATCTTATATTAATTAATCATGTAGCACTTATGGTAATAATGTGTTCCATTCGGTCCTCATACCAACAGATCTGGCCTTAACTCGCTTACACGCATTCACTTACAAATTTATATTTATTTAGACCTGTCATATAAGTCCTATAGAAGAATATTCTTCCTGTTAACATTTGGTACTCAGACACAGTCTCAGTACTTAGGCAGAAAGCCTAGTTTTTAAGCAGGTATTTTCTAAACACCTCTGGCATCAGAAACAAGTAACAGCAAAAAAGGGGAAGATATAACTAAAATGAAACACACACAAAGAGGGTTTCACTGGAAAATGCTAATAAGCTAAGGGACAGACCAAGTTAATTTAAACACACACACACACACACACAAATTTCTTTTAAAGAACAATAAACATAAACGTTTAACTAGTGAGGAGGCTGTGAGGAGGCACATGACATCCTGAGAGTAATAGCAGTGCCCTCCCTGCCCTCTCTGGCCAGTGCCCTGCTGCCCCAATAATGGGTATATCATCAGAACAACTGACATCACAGTTAGCGGGACACACCGTCGTTACACCTACTGAGTGGCTGAAAGACTGTGTGGGATTAAATGGGAAAACTAAAATGAGAAAGAGCTGTTGTAAGACTGACTACACAAATATATTCTGCAAAAAAAAAAAATGTTAACAGAATACCATAAGTCACATGTGTCAAAGTCAAGGCCCGCGGGCCAGATCCGGCCCGCAAATTGATTATCTATGGCCCCTTGGATGATATTTAATTACTATTAGAACCGGCCCGCAGGCCACAGCCGCCCGCTGGTGTTTTGTACGCTCAAACACTACATTCCCCACAATGCAACGGTAGCCCGCGAAGTCACTGCAGCGCGCACAAGCGGCGAGGGTCAGCGCGGCGAAAATGACATAATCGCAGTTGCTCCGCCCGTGCGCAAGGGCCTCGCGCGCTGGTCGTGCACCTCTCGAATTTTGTAACTTTGTGCGCGCCGCGCCTCAGCGCAATGAACAAAGTCATATTTGCAGGGTTCATACACCTTTATAAGGTGGAATTAAAGCACTTGTACGTCACTTTCAAGGTCCATTTCAATATTTCTCAGCACGTTAAACTTAATTAAGCTAAATATTTATACATATATTCGAAATGATTCGAAATAATTCGCTTTTTATTCACATTATTTAATGGTTGTTTATTTTCAAAACGCCCAATCTTAACGTCTTCACGTTCTCTCATGTTTCGTCCTGGAATTACAAGAGGCTCGTATTTGTTAACGTAATACAAGTGAACTGTTCAGTCAGATAGCAATTTGTTGTGAAACGAAGTAGTTACAATTTCAAGCATTTTCAAGTACTTTAGCCTAAATACCAGCACTTTTCAAACCTTTATTACTTTATTCATTTAATGTACAGGACATGTTTTCTTTGAAGGAAATTTGGTTTTATCTGTTTGCTTTTACTGACATCTGAAATTACTGACAGATCCATAAGAAAATATTGCTTTATTCATTTAAGCATTAAATAATAAACACTGTGTTAGGTCTTGGTTCAATAGGCTATGTGCAATCATTTCAATATGTTTTAATAAACATTGAACCAGTCCGGCCCTCGGCTTGTAGCAAATTTGGTTTTTTGGCCCTCTGTGTATTTGACTTTGACATCCCTGCCATAACTTAAAGAGAAGGGTTTTAGCTAATAAAAACAATAAATAGTTTTAACTGTTAGCCAGATAGCATTGTAGTTTTGGTTAGCTATATTTATAGTTAGATGATAGATATAGATAGCTATAGATAGTTAGCTATATTTATAACAGAAACTTTGTAACAGAGAAATTACTGGTGTCATTGTCACAAATTTCATCAAGAAACTCGTGTACGAAGTGTCACAGCTTTTGTGTGCTTTAGACTTAGTGAAGGCTATTTTCCTGGTGCCAAAATCAGCTAGGTGTTATGTAGAAAGTTAAATTATATAGAAAGCGTTTTATAACAATGAATTGATCTGATACCCTTCATGTGCAATGTTAATGCAAAATGTATTTTAGTTTTAGAAGGATTTGTTTCAGAAGTGTAGCAGATAGACATTATTACCAAAACCCTCTTTCCTGCTGTATGGCCAGTGATAGGTACAGACAGTAACCTCTCCAGTTCTCATACAGAGATGGTCAGGCACAGAATATTTACAAATCCAACACAGATCTCTCAACATGGTTTGCTGGGTTTCTTAATATGTGCTTAAAAAGTACATTACCATTCATGTGGGATGGCTTAATGATGAAAGGATTTTCTGATTGTTTCTACACAAATGGAATTTGTCCTCTCTCTCATCTTTAATGTTTAGCATTTGAATATGTATATGAATATGACCTGTACTGTTTGCACATATAAACAGAAAAAACAAAAATAGGCCCAAGAACATCAGACACGTACAGAGTTGTATGACAGCATAATACTTCCTGGCCCTTTCTGGAAAAAGAAACCATAACCAATCTCAGGTATCTGGTACGACCACAGTCTTAGTAACCGTTTGGCCCAGAGAGGTGACAGAGAAAACAGATGGTGAATTCACATCCCAGGTGTTCGCTTTGTATGGCTAACTGTAGTCATACCACTCATTCCACACACACACACACAACCCAACCTGCCCTACAAAAGTGGTGCTTTCTACAGAGACAGAGGATAAAACATTTATTCTCAGTACAGTTGAGCAGCCATTACAAAGTTTACTTTCCTTTCTTTTATCTGCCCCAGTTCTTATTTTTAACAGGAAATCAGTGTTCAAGCTGGAACATCAGAATGAGCGTGTGATGATGACCGGGAGTGATGGCATTCTCCACTCACTTCATCAGAAACACTTACCTTACACTCAAAACTGCTGATCAGCCTAGAAAAATCTGCCTGTCTCTACTGGATTATTTGGTTCAGTATTACAGTAAAAATAAAGGAATCCTTCAATCCCTTTGTGACTTTGATGAATTTGTCCATTTAGAGTAAAATAAAAGAATCCCTGCCATTCTTGAAACTTCAATGCTTTTGCTATTCATCTGGAGACATTTTCTTTCACATCTCTGCAAGTTAGCACACATAAGTACAGCTACTCAAGTCTGGTGTTATGCTCCAGACAGAGTACAAATAGTTTAATCCTGGAAAAACAACGACAGTGGCGTGAAAACAACACACAGACGAGTTAAGCGGATCTATTTAATAGAAGATTAAAAAGAGAGTGTGTGAAATTACATGGAATCACATGGAATTTCCGCTTAATTTGGAAGAACTGTGCTTCCATGGAATCTTTCTGGTGGGGCATATAGACATCTTACAGTACTGAGCAAAGAAAGTATGATCTTTGTCACAGATGGCATCAAAAGCAAATACATGCAGTCACATGTAATGCACCCATGTGTATCACATACACAAAGAACACATACATGTTGTAACAAATATTACTGCCATTTTGTTACTGTCCATGTACTTTGATTTTAAAAGCTGTAGGCTTAAGAGTTATGGTACACAAATGACAAACATGCCCTAAGAAGAGTTGATAGTAGGATCTCCATAGTTAGAGGGCTGTGTGAGGTGCAGCCATTATAGCAAAAAAGACCCTAATCCTACCTAGACATGCTTCTCCTCAATCCACCCCTCAGTCTCATCAACACATACACGTCCACACCCCAATTTCTCTATACAGACTCATTATCAGATCAACCAGCAGGCATGCAAACCCACACCCGCCACCCTTGGGCTGTTTTCTGTCATGCTTTAAATCTCTCAGGAGGATCACGCCCTGGAACATGCGCCCATCTCTGAGCTATACCATTACAAACAGGCAGGGCTGAGTACAGTCCTAAAACCATTTTGTGATAACTTTCTGATTAAAGACGTCTTACGGGGAAGAACATTTAATAGCTCATAATCATGGCCAGAAAAGCTGCCAAACTCTATCATGTTTCTCTGAATGACAACTTTAAATGATGGTGCTTGGGGCAATATATATATTAATCATAAATCAACAATGGAGATAATGATTTAATGCTGCAGATTGTGTGTAAATTGCCTAATACAAAGATTTGAAGGACAGATTTCAAGGCTTGTTACAACTCATACATTCATGGGACTGGACCAGAGGACATTTTATGAAAGGGATAATCAACACAATCCCACAATCCAATAGGAACACCTGTGTGGTTTTGTTACAGTTTGCGTGCAGAGGAATATCCAGCAAACTACTTTGAACCCTAATCGCAAAATCCGTTCCTATGGAAGTTGTATCATTAAATAATACAGCAAAACACAAAAAAGGGCTCTCAGAAAATCATCACCTTCAAGAAGCCCATAGGGCAATGCCGCAGAATGTTGATCTTTGACTTTGGGTGTTCAATAGCCTTCTCTAAGTGTAATGACAATAGGTAATGTTTATTCTGCTGATATGCTATGGGTTCGCATCAAAAGAAACTCTTGGCTTTTTACTCACACTGTTTCACAGAGATTACAATGAACAATGAGGACAATACTGCATAAAATGAAAAAAACAAAAGACAGATGGTTAAATGGTAATTTTTTTTTGTCAGACTAGGTTAGAGGTATTTTGGTCACCGAGTGACTTATTGACTGAGCTCCACATATGCACAAGGGGTCTGCACATATGTGTAGTTGTATGCAGTTATCTATGTTAGATTTGATTTATCAAGAACATAGCACACGTCACCACAATGCAAAATCACTGTGTAGGTCAATGCAATCATTTAAATTGAACAATGAAAATACTCTTTTGATTAACATAAGAAAAACCTTTAACTGTCTTTCCCCTCCTGACATATGACTAACTGAGCAATATATATAAAAAACATCTTCTGGAAGCTTATATATACAATATTCCCAACAACTACATCAAAACATGAAGCCTTTTAAAATAATATAATAAATAAAATAATCCACAATTCACATGAAGACAGAGCTTCTAACTTGCTGGCTTGTAATGTGGGATGTTTGTGGCATTAGTGAGATGTTTGAGGGATGTTTGTGACATGGTGATAGGTACTACTGTTATAATAATTAGTGTAGCGAACACTGTTTTTTTACTTTTGCAAGAACAAAAATGACTTTCTTTACATTTATATTGCTTTTAGCATGTCAACACACATTTTTATTTGCTACATGATATGAAAGCTCTGTCAAACATATCTTATTTTCGTAATGGTAAATATTAGTGCTGTCAATTCCAGATGCCGCGATTAAAAGTCCTCACCAGGATTTTGCTCAGGCTTCCTGGATTGTGTTGATTCCAGTAATTTTACCTGGATTGCTAAATAGAAAATCTAGCAAGCTTGAGCAAAATCCTGGTGAGGACTTTTAATTGCGGCACCTGGAATTGACAGCACTAGTAAATATCTTTTTTAATAGTGACTACCTTCATATTATTTATTATGTTAAAGAGATACATGAGACTTCATGTTAAACTTTTATGTTTGGCTGTGTTTATAACTAACGAATACATAACTACCTCATATTTGCCAATATATAGTAGATGGCATGCTTCTGCGAATTCAGACACTTTTCTCAGACATAAGACAAAAAATATAACAAAAAATAGCATCTCATATGCCATATGTGACATCTCATATGTCACAGATGTCCTAGCATCTCATATGTCACAGGCTACTGTTGACACTTGTGTTAAAAATGCTGTGCAATAAAAGCTGGTCTGGCAAAACTAAACTTGCCTAGTTGTCATGCTCCTGTTCACACCGAACATGTGCCTACCTGTAAAAAGATGATACACATTTAAAAGTCATTTTGCAACTGTTAAACCACAAACATTTTGCTTGCTTGGGCCTGGCATGGGTTGGACAAGAGGTGTGGTTCATTAGAAAAACTGAGCTAACGTTCATAACAAATTAATCATATGAAATGTTCTACAGACAACTTTTTCCATAATATGTACTACACCCAGATAATGATATATGACAGGGATGTCAAAGTCAAATACACAGAGGGCCAAAAAACCAAATTTGCTACAAGCCGAGGGCCGGACTGGTTCAATGTTTATTAAAACATATTGAAATGATTGCACATAGCCTATTGAACCAAGACCTAACACAGTGTTTATTATTTAATGCTTAAATGAATAAAGCAATACTTTCTTATGGATCTGTCAGTAATTTCAAGTGAAAACATTTTTCAACAAGCAAACAGATAAAAACAAATTTCCTTCAAAGAAAACATGTCCTGTACATTAAATGAATAAAATAATAAAGGTTTGAAAAGTGCTGGAATTTATGCTAAAGTACTTGAAAATGCTTGAAATTGTAACTACTTCGTTTCACAACAAATAGCTATCTGACTGAACAGTTCACTTGTATTACGTTAACAAATACGAGCCTCTTGTAATTCCAGGATGAAACATGAGAGAACGTGAAGACGTTAAGATTGGGCGTGTATTGAAAATAAACAACCATTAAATAATGTGAATAAAAAGCAAATTATTTCGAATCATTTCGAATATATGTATAAATATTTAACTTAAGTTTAACGTGCTGAGAAATATTGAAATGGACCTTGAAAGTGACGTACAAGTGCTTTAATTCCACCTTGTAAAGGTGTATGAACCCTGCAAATATGACTTTGTTCATTGCGCTGAGGCGCGGCGCGCGCAAAGTTACAAAATTCGAGAGGTGCACGACCTCGCGAATCGACAGCGCGCGAGGCCCTTGCGCACGGGCGGAGCAACTGCGATTACGTCATTTTCGCCGCGCTGACCCTCGCCGCGTGTGCGAGTTGCAGTGACTTTGCGGGCTACCGTTGCATTGTGGGGAATGTAGTGTTTGAGCGTACAAAACACCAGCGGGCGGCTGTGGCCTGCGGGCTGGTTCTAATAGTAATTAAATATCATCCAGGGCCATAGATAATCAGATCCGGCCCGCGGGCCTTGACTTTGACACAACAGTATATATTTTACTATATATATATATATATATATATATATATATATATATATATATATATATATATATATATATATATATATATATATATAGTGCAATAGTTTCAATAGTTTTTTTCAAATAGTGTCAATAGTGCAACATTTAGAAAGCAAACTAGGAGTACAATGATTATCACACAATGTACAATGATGTGCATGAAAATCTATGTGCAATATTTACATGCATTCTCTATGTATAATGCAGGCGTGGGTGCACCCAATGAGTTACGACATAGGCCCTGGTGTCGTCATGTTGATACCCAGCAAACTGCCAAAGTGTATGTCAGCCAACTTGGCTGGGCACAGTGCCTCGTAATCAGGGCGAGACTAAATCACTGCGTCATCCCTTTCTCTCCCTCTCCTTACATCTCACTCTCGCTGCCTTGATCTTTCTTTCCCAGCACCACATCTGTTTCTCCCTCACTGCCTCCCATTCACTCCCACTATAACATGGTCACATTGTTATCTAGACACTTACTGGAATGCCATGAAATGCTGTCTGGGAGAAGTTAATGGTCTCCTGATATTTTCCTCTGGAATGTCTCAACATAAAGCCTAAGACTTTAGTTTCCAAATAAAGTCGTTTCTATAGTGGCCCTGAATTAGTGCACAAAATTCTTTCAAATGCCTAACGTGAGGAGGTTAGAAATGGACGCCCCTAGCAATATTATTCTCATATGCCTGAATGCTTTAATAAGAAAGACTTCATTCTTCTTTCTGAATGACTATAAAGCCATGAAAAATATACCATTCTAACATATTTGTTACTGAACTCAGAGATCATAACATGCTCGAACACTTTCAGTTTTTCACTTAAAGTACAGCTGTGAAGATACTTTATATTATACCTATCTTTTTTCTTTTTGTAAAAATTAGTATTATAATTTAGTATTATACCTATCTTTTTATCTTTTATCACTTATCTTTTAGTAAAACACTAATTGCCCCAAGCTTGAAACAGATTCAGGCTGACATGCATGAAAGAGCTTAAAGGTCCATAGTGTAGCTACTCAGCAGGCTGTGCTGGCACACAGAGCAGCCTCAGGGTCCCTGATGAGGAAGACCAGGCCTGGCTCTGTCAGCCACCTACTGCCTACTGATATTACCTTCTACCACGCATAGCATGTAGTGCATATTCCTTAGGGACAGATACATACTGCTGCTCTAAAAACCAGAACGCTGGAAGGGAAGCCAGTCTGCTGACATTATCTTGCGATTGTGGAATGATACCATTCTATGGCCACAGCAGTGGAGCCAGAAGTGGAACAAGCCTCTTTGGGGCCTCTTATGAAGGCTGCTCCCACCATGCACTGGGATTAGATGCAGCTGAATTAATCTTAACTGTTACCATTAAATAAATTAATTCAAAATTAATTAATTAGCTAATATTCCATTTTCCAAGTGCTATAATTATTCTATGGCAAAAAAAAAACATTACCATATGGAATTATAGGTATTTTAAGTACTGACTAAACAGCTGATTATATGAGGTCACATGAGAGATTAGTTATGAATGCAAATATGTAAAATATATCATTAGTACTTTAATAATAAACATGGCATGAAGTGTATAAAGCACCCATCTGTCTCCCTCCAAAAATAAACAACATGAAAAAAATTTACCTGGGACTTTAAATTATTGTTTAAACAAAATATAGCTCACCAGACCTCAAAACGCATTAACAATTGTGTACCTACAAACAAAATCAAAATGTATGCAAGCTAATTGTTAGTTGGACAAACCTTTGAGTAAACATCCCCAATGAAGGGTAGAAAAAGTGAACCTCTGTATCAGTGACTTTTCCAAGACTTAACAGTCAAAGAGATGGAACACATTGCACAGTTTCCTGATAAATCTGCTTATCTCAAGAAAGATTGGTCAGTGTGTACCAAGCTTCAATTAAAATAAGACATCTGAAGAAGTGTTATAGAGATGCATGTAGCTGGAAAAGTCTTTTCCAGGGTGTACATTAATCCATGATTATACACACTGTCTACAAATAGAGAAAATTCAGGACTGTGAATCTTCCTATGATTGCACCTCCATAATATCCAAAAACATCATCCAAATTAATATCATTCAAAAACAAAACAGGCAATCCTGAAAGAGGTGAGAAAGAACCCAAAAGTAACATTATTTTCATAACAACTGTGCCCATACAAAAGCTAATATTTATATGTCTAGCAGGCTGATGTTTCTACAGTATTTTATTGTTTGATTCAGTCTTAATGTTTCTCAGTTGAAGCAGCTGACTGCAGCTCCGTAATTAGTCATTTCATCATTAAACTGCTGGTGGGTGGAAACCTCTGTGTTGCTTGCACTGATCCAAGGCAATGTGCTCAATTCTGCTGCAACTGAATTATTCATGGAAGGGAAAGTGTTTGTGGTGCATGTGAGACGTCTGGCATAACTGATGGATGACCTTTTGAACAGATTACAGAACTGTGTGGAGAGTTAGCCCACTGGTATGTTGGGAAGGTTTGTGGTAGAGATTAGGTGATGGTGAGGTGATTAGGTGATGGTGAGGTGATTAGGTGATGGTGAGGTGCAGTAGAACAACAGCTGGTCAAAGCTCTTCATTCAGTATGTACATATACCCGTAATCACTGACCTGAGTGCAGTGTTTCACTGTCTTATATCTCTTCATTCAGTATGTACATGTGTCACTGACCTGACTGCAGTGCCTCTCCTTGCTCACTCACAAATACATGTACATACAGCAAACAAACTTACACCCACTATGCTGAGTGTGCAATGACTCTACATTTCATAATCTCTCGCCTCAATGCAGCAGCTATAGGAACCACTGAGACATGCTGACTGCAACAGTGGACAGATAAAGGATTCAATCAGTAAACTGCATAATAATGATCAGTGTATGTTCAGGCCAGTCACCCCAGTTCATCTCTTTATAGCTGCAGAGAGTAGAGGCCCTTCACACAATGGATATGCTGGCAAATTATTTATTTATTTATTTATTTATTTATAATCACAAAAGGAAGACAATGTCTTTACAGCACAGTAATCACTGGTAGAATATTCCTGGTGTACACCAAGAGCGACATGTATGAGGTTATTAGCAAAGAAGACTTGTCAAAGACTTTACAAAGGGATAATTTTATAGTGTTTTTTTTTTGTATTGCTTGCTATACTTTCTATAAGTTAGCATTTATGGATGTATGTTACTTAGCTGTCAGCTCTGCTATGCAACTTAACTTCCAGAAATATCTACTTTCATAGAGCAATTGCTCCAGAAATGTCTATTAAGACATGGTGGAGTTTGGTGTTTGCTCTGACTCTAGCAGAGTCAGAGCCAATTAGCAGAGACAATTACTGTGCCTGAATTCTCATACATAGTTTTTATCAGTACTCATCTAGTAGGCTCTGACTGTTACTGACTTGCCCTTCTTGTAATAGGTTGTAATAGATCACTTGAGTCTGTGTGCAGTAATAGAGTTTAATTATCTACCTTTGGCAAGATTAAACCGCCTTTCCAAATGTCAATCAAAGTACAATATGACTACTGTTACACTGGAAAATATGAAATATGAATCTGCAGGAACAGCAAAAACTGACAGAAAAAAAATCAAAGGATTAATTCTGAATTAATTTAGCTACTTGGATGTGTTATTCTGTACTTTATTACTTGACTTGTGTTTGTTCTGGAGGGGGGGGTGTAACCAGGTGAAACTCTGTATAGTACATTACCAGTGAGATCACCAAAAATGCAATATTACTGTGCACTAAAGAGAAACAAATAAACATAAATCTTAAAAAGAAGTATGAAAATTTGTTTGAAAAGTGATGTTTAACTCACCTAGCTCACCTTTTTGTTTTCACAATTGTTCACATTTGTCAGAAGTAAATAAGCTGTTTATAATTCTCTTTCAGGGTATCCTATTATAGCAGTGATTATATCTGGCGTGTTGAGGTGATTTAGGATAATTTTTTAACGGATGTCAAAGTCAAATTTATTTATATAGCGCTTTTCACAACACACGTTGTCACAAAGCAGCTTTACAATCGTATGGGTCCAGATCCCTAATGAGCAAGCCAAAGGCGATAGTGGCAAGGAAAAACTCCCTATAGGGTGGGGATTAGGAAGAAACCTCGGGAGGACCAAGACTCAAAAAGGAACCCATCCTCCATTGGGCGGCCCGTTAGCACAAGTCCGTGGTCGCAGGGTGGTTCCACAGTTCTACAGCAACAGTCAAGGCTCCTGTTCCCCGGCCAAGCAGCCTCAGTCCCCTCGGTGCAGGCGGTGGGCCTCAGGTGGGCCAGTCATGTCAGAATTTGTGTGCATGTGAGCACGATTTCATAAATTCACTGCCAATTCCTTCTACCTCATAAAAAGTGGTAATCATTCTGCCACATATCCTTCCCATATTGTTATTAAATTTTCACAGTTTGTTTTAGGTTGTATACCTTCATAAAACATGTGTGTTATTGTGTACTAAAAATTGCAATAGACTGTGTAAGGTAAAAATAAGGTAGTGAAATTAGGCCATTTTGTTATAATTTTGATTTTCAACTCTCCACTGGCACCACTGAGAATACATAAAACATGTTACAGTCTGTGTCTGACAGAGACCAAATTAAAAGGTTGTATTAAAATTATGAAGTCATCCATTCGCACCTATACACATAAGCAATATAGGAGCCAATAGCCAGTGACCCCACCCAGTGATCTCACCCAGTGACCCCACCCAGCAAGATGATAGGTGATATAGGAGGATGGTCCTGCAAAATAAGTGTTCTGAGGGTACAGAATTCAGTGGAAAGGCAAAGAAAAATTGAGCTTATTTTCAGTTTGCTAGAAATCGGGAGAAAGTAAAACTCTGTGTCTGGCTATATGGGCAAAGGTGGCTATTCATAAATCATGTTAACTTAATTATGATATACATGATCCACAATGTATACAGCTAAACTGTGTATTAAGTATTTAAGAATCATTAGAAAAGTTGTAACTATTTCTTGTAATGTATTTTTGGGATTGCTACTATTAGTGTTACTGATATGCTTTAAAATTATTTTTTAACTTTTATGAACTCAGGACTTTAAATGACAATTTAATACATTCTGAATTAGTCAGCCATTTTCCAGATACAAGAAAACTCTGAATCAAACACACAGGTGCTATTTTCTCCCCTCCTAATTTCAGTCACATTATCACTTGATTCATAACTACAGCAGAAAATAATGGAACCCGATAGCTTCTTCTCACGTGTTTGACTCTGAGTAACCTAACGCACACCTGTTAGTTTTCTTTTCACCTGTACAGTTATGTGATTCCCTTATGTGATTTATCTGGAACCCTCAGGCACTTTCCTCAAGGATTTGTGTTGCTTTAGAGACAAAATCATACCCAACACCCATAAGATAAATCATAACCTTTTCCAAAAACAACTACAACCACAGCACTATAAATAATCTCCCATTAGCTTGGATACAAGGCAGACAGACATATCAGCACAGGAACAAAGATTCCAGTCATGGATGTCATCTACATATAAATAGTCCACAAATCTTGGCACATATGAAATGTCTCCTTCATTAGACATGGATTGCTACAGAATGGTATATATTGGCATGTACACCAGCCAAGAAATGATTGAAATTATGACTAAATTGTCCAATCCAGTTACTCACATGGAAACCACTAACCAGCACATGATGCATGCACAGACAAAAAAAAGAGTGGGGGCAAGAGAGGACACGGGGCAAGAGAGGACACGGGGCAAGAGAGGACACAGGGCTGCTTCACTCTCCCCCCCTCAGGCCAAGCGTACTGACGTTTTTGGTTAGTAAGGATGCATTCGCTGGTGAGTCAGCACATACCACGACGAAGAGGTGGCAGTAACAGCTTCAAAAAGGAGAATACATGAGTCTCCAACACACACACACACACACACACACACACACACACACACACACACACACACACACACAGACACACACAGACACACACAGACACACACACACACACACACACACACACACGAAATGTCTTCTCACTCAGATCATTCAGGCATGCCCCAGTCACATTTTCCAGCATTCCCATGAAATCCCTGATAAATTGCAACACAGCAAAATGTCATCAGAATTCGCCATGACTCTCAGGTCAGAGTGCATCCGTATACCTGACAGAGGCCCCCAGAATTCCTCAAGAATACTGTAGCTATAGTAGTTGACGCAAGTAATCGCTAGGCTGTGGACAATCACTATGCAAGGAGATGTTTTATTTATGCCTTCTGTTTTTAGTGCTGCAGTAATTTACTACCAGTGTTTTAAATACCTCTGTTCACACAGAAACTGGGATGTCCACTGAATGTCCACTGCACAGAGTGTCAAATTAGTTCAGTGTCAATAAGCATTAATGAGATAATAGTAATTAGTTACGAACTGCTTCTTTCATCAGACTAGCAAATGATTCTCCAATCTAGTGATTCATTCAACCTCAAATATCACTGGTAATTCCTTGTAATAAATTGAATCAATTTCACTCCACATTAATTTACAAAATGCAGAATCAACATATATTTATACATTTTGGGTACATATTGTACCCATATGGGAAGATGCAGTGAAGCTCTAAATAATTTGAATATTCCTATTCCTACTTTTTAAGATGGATTGAAACTACAAAGCCAATGACTGAGAAGTCAAGCTTGTATGTGGAGACCAACATTCCTGGCTGTAGTGATCATTACAATAAAAATATATATAAAAATAAACTTCAACATAACAACTCCGACATACGCCTGAAGATATTTTGAGATACAGATATACATAGCAAAAGAGATGCCCATCCTTGATGATGTAGGTCCCTGTACACTGAAGGTATTCCCTACTATGTTAGGTACATAAGATGCACAGACTATGTTAGGTACTCTAAATCCATATACTATGTTAGGTACTTTAGATCCATGGTTAATCATTATTTGCAGTGGGGATGTATAACAAATCTGACTGTGCAGGGCTGCATCAAAAGATGTTTCACCTCTGGATTACACAACTGTGAATGAAAACACATTTATGTTCCATGCCTTTAGGAAATACAAATACCCTCAAAAGCACGCTTGTCACAGCTTTAAACCATGATGCATGAAATATAGATATAGACTGTCTGACAGTCTGCACACTGAAAATAGTCAAGAGATTACAACTGTTTTCCCCCATCAAACTCTACACTACCTAAATATCACATGTGTTGCTTTAAGATTCCCTAAAACCCTCATATTACCCTCCATAATACTCCTAAATGTCCATTTTATTCTTCTCAGGTCTTAAGCAGTCTGGTCTATTTCATGTTTGCCCCTCTGCCAAGATATTGTGCTGCAATGAATCTGTCTGCTCTCAGAAATGTTGAGCTGAAGCTTTAGGTTCAATGCAGTACTAAAAAAAGGCCTCCAATGGATTAAAACAATAGGCAAGCATAAAAACTCCATTACAGATTAAACCCTTGGACACTAAGGGCTGACATATTTATAATTTTTTTCAGTAACAGATATAGGGGTCATTTTTAGCAGTACTCACTTTCTCTTGTACTCATCTCTCTCCCGTTTGACTTTGGCCAACACATTGTAGAGCGCTCTAATTTCTGGGGTGATGGTATCGATCTGTACCCCGACACCGTCTGGATGCGTCCAGGACACGCCGGGCCCTTGGAGAGTCTCGAAGTGCTCCCCGTGCTTCCGCACGTGTGTAAAACTCCAGATTTTGCCAGGGAGTCTGGATCCCTTCGAGTCCGTCTGGACGCCAACTTCACGACTGAAGAAACCTTGAAACCGGGATCGGTCCAATGCCTGTTGTAGCTGGCTTTCTAATAGTTTGTTTCTGCGCTCCAGTTCATGAACTTTGGCGAGGAAGCAGCGAAACCGCAGGTTCAGTGTCTTCAGGACGTGAATATTTGACCCCAAGTCATTCCGCAGGGCAGAACCAGCCGTTGACGCACCACTACCAGATAGTGTTGTAATCATACTGGCGGACAAAGCCTCTCCAAAAAGCAAAGAGTTCATCCTTTTATTCAGATTTATCAAGTTGAAGACTGCGGCGTACACCAAGCACCAGATTCACACAATCCAAACCCTCACTTAAGGCAATCTGTCCGTACTGTATAGATCTGTGAATGCGATTTTAAGTAATGTCACCATCACTGTCAATATAATTTTTTTTCTGTCGGAATAAAAAATTACCTTCTTAGTAGAAATATGCACAAACATTGGTCATACCACAGTGTAGCAACGTCCAGAGGCAGCTTGGTGTCAGCTCATTTTTTCATTTAACAGCTGCGATGCAGCGGACAGCCTGCGACTCATTGTCAAATGCGCAAGAATATGAGACCTTGTAAATCCACCTCAGCCTTTGCGGATTCTGTAAACTTCTGTAAAAAAATTATCCAACCTAGTTTAAACCGACTGTACGAAGTGTCACTACCAGGATTAACCGCGTGGTTACGGGACTGGTTTATATCCAATGTTAACGGCGCCGCGGGATCATATTACATGGTGCTAAACTCAGCTACCGCATCACCTACTCCGCCCCCATCCCGGGCGCGAGAGCAGAGACGCACTCTCGCGCACACTCACACAGACGGACGCGTCTCTTCAGCCTGATGCGAATAACCTGCGTCCTGCTTTGCCTACATGTACATCTCGTAACTAGTAGTAAATACTTAGAATTTGGCATTTTAGAGTGCGTCAGTAAATCGATCCTACCATATTTCCAGATGTGGTTAGATGAAACGAATGAAAAGTGAATGGAAAAATCAATGTGGAAAATTAGGCTACTCTATTAATCTTCGAAGCGTAGTGTACGTTTTTGACGAATAAACAAAAAATCCACAAATAAATAAACAGATCACAACAGCCTTATATAGGCCTGCGACAGAAAAAAAAACAACAATGGTCACATATCTGACTTTATTTTAATACACAACGGTGAATAGAATAATTAAAAGAACTCATGGATTATGGATTTTATCAAACGATGAGATAGACTGCTAAACGTTAAAAACAATATATTATTTTCTACAATAGATTATTTTGACAACTTTTAATTTCATTTGCCACACTTTCTTATAACTTTAAAAACATCAAACAGTCTTGGATGAGGTTTCAATTAAATTCCCCATACGCTGATGTTTTTTACTCTTTAAACCTTACACTACAAAATGTTCATATGTTGTGAGAATAATAGACGTAGAGAGAATTATATCCTTCATATATTACACTGCAAATTATATATCATACATTATACATACTGTGTATAATGACAATAAAGGCTTTCTATTCTGTTCTATTACTTTGTAAAACTAACTGATAAATGCATAAACAATATTGTGCTGTAAGGTTCCAGGTTGCATAATCTCCGCTAACGATCTGATAAGTATTTCTCTGATATTGTTATTTATTCTGTTTTGTTCAGTCTTAAACAGTGTGACAATTGACATAAAGTGCATGAATAATTTAAAGGCTAAATAATTTCAGTCAAAGCACAAGCACACACAAGTAAAATGAAGCAAAACAGAAAATAATAGTTTACAGAATGTTACGTAGGCTACTACTGCTGTTACTTTTGCTAAATAAATAAATACATGTGGTGGCCTAGAAGTGCAAATAACTTTAACAAACCAAAAACCGAACATCAAATGTAAAAATACACAATCACAACAAATTTCAAATTGCTAATACATTTACATTTTATGGCATTTCGCAGATGCCCTTATCCAGAGCGACTTACATTTTATCTAATCTTTATACAAGTGAGCAATTGAGGGTTAAGGTGCCTTGCTCAGGGGCACCTCCGTCATGGCCTCAGTTCTGGGCATTGAACCCATGACCCTTCGGTCACAAGACCAGTTCCCTAACCGCCAGGCCATGACTGCCCGCTAATACTAACACTAACAAAACATGTACACATGGCCTTTACCACATACCACGTGGATAAAGGAGAAAGTGTTGCATAAGGTATAAGTGTAATGAGGCTGTAGTTGGAGGTGGACACGTGCAATAAAGGGCTGGAATTAACCTTAGCTGGGTTAGTCTCCTACGGGGAAGGAGCAGACACAACACACTCAGGCACGAATGAATGACTATCAAAAAACAAGACTGCGAAGAGAAACCAGGTTTATAACAAAGGGCATGTGTTAACATGAAACAATACAAGAATACAACATAGCGCAGGATAAAACAAACGAACTAGTAACACAACCAGACTATTAAATTTACTAAAGAGAGCTGAAGAGAGAGAGACAACCATCTCCTGACATTGTGTTCTGTGATTGTTTGATGTCCTTCATATTTGGACTCTTGATATTCTGAATTTCACCCAGTTTTCTGAGTTGTGATCATTCCTTTTAAATTCTGGTAGCTATTGTAAATATTTTGTATAAATAGTGTATATAATATATAAGTGAGGTACGGGAAGTAAGGGACTCAACACTCTTTGTTTTAAAACCATTTCTCTCCTGGTTTTCAGGCAGTCAGGGTAGTGCATAGCAGAGGTGGGGACTCGAGTCACATGACTTGGACTCGAGTCAGACTCGAGTCATTAATATTAAGACTTTTGACTTGACTTGAAAAAATATTCAGAGACTTAGACTTGACTTGGACTTTTACACCAATAACTTGGGACTTGAATTGGACTTGAACCTGTTTACTTGCAAAGACTTGATTTTTTTTTACCCCAAATCTAAATTTTAAAACGCATATTAATATTTATAATGTGCGCCCCATTAATTTCATTTCCGTCCTTCTGACGCAGACCAGTCCTCTGCTTTTCCACACTCTGTACGTGTGTGTGCATGAGCTGCAGCACAACCAATCAAATGGGGGGTTGGCGAACGTAAATTTTTACCGGGCTTGGTGTAAAATGGACACAAATTAAGTATTATATCGCGATCGATCGATCGCCAGTGGTTGGTGCCAGAGCGAACTAGTAACTCATTGAATCATAGATGTGGATCAGAGGTAAATAAACTAGATTTTTTTCCGGCGTGAGAAATCGGATGTGTGGCGTGAGAGCGTGTGAAGACGGTCAAATGCGTGTGTCTCACGCTCAATGCGTGAGAGTTGGCAACCCTGGGTTCTGTATCTGAATTCGGGGAAGAAAGCCTCTCTCTGTCACCATCATAATATCCAGTTCTATCTCAGCATGGATTGTGTATTTGAAGACATCTACGTCGAGAAAAAAATATATTGACAAAAGTGGAGCGAGTTTTCAGCTATGGGGACATTATTCATCGTGCACAAATGACATACAGACTTTTGGCCAGCAAATGCAATGCAGAATAGTTTACTGAAATGTCTAAAGTTGCAGATTCCTGTTAATTGTTCAGTTCTTATATTTGTTTGTCTTGTGTCACTCACACATGTTCTCCAAGAAACCAGATAAGAGAAGAGAGGGAAAATGCTGTTATGGTTCTTTGTATTGTACTGTGAAAATATCAGCACTTTTTATTTGAACATGGAGTTCTACTTATGACTTTTTCACAGAATATTTATTTCTGGAAAATTGTAGTTTAAAGTATGAATATTTTTGCAGCTAAGTTTAACAAATTGAACTGTGCAATAAAGAGGTGTAATTTTAATTTTTTTTATACTTCGTGTTTGCACATGTTTTATCAAGATTTGAGGAGAATACAGATTTAAAAAAGAACGCATGTCTATTATTTACATTTAAAATATACCTGCAACATTGGTAAAAAAAAAAAAAAAAAGACTCGAAAGGACTTGAAATTCCAAGTTTCAGACTTGGGACTTGACTTGACTATTGCCTGTCTTGACTCGAGACTTGACTTGACTTGAGTGTCTTTGCTTGAGACTTGACTCGGGACTTGAGGTATAAAGACTTGGACTTACTTGAGACTTGCAAAACACTGACTTGGTCCCACCTCTGGTGCATAGTAGGGGTGACCTGCAATAGTCGCTGATTCGACTATAGTCGACTATACCCCCTAGTCGACTATGAACGTCATAGTCGAATGTACCATTCTAACTGCATGGGGGTGCCCAAGGATGCAGCTAAGCTTTAGTTGTTAAATGAAATGTCTTTGTTTTTGTTATATATAGCCTTTTGTCAAATAAAATCATTCTAATTTCTGTTAATAAATATTTGAAAATGATGTTTGCGCATTAACAATAGGCATCTTCCTTACTACACATTAATAAATCACACCTTGCTGTTGCACAATCCAAACGAGCGGAGCTGAACACGCTACAGAATTAATATGCACAGCCATGGACGTAGTTTTGATTTAATAAGTGGGGGGGACACAACCTGGGGTGGCGAACTGTTGAGCGGGGGGGGGGGGGGGGGAGCTCGGAGCTGCATGATCCTAGTGCTAGATTTGTCGCTATTTGGATATTGTTTTTTTAACCGTTAAAAAGTGGGGGGGACATGACTTCGTCGCTACTTAAATATTTGGTTTTAACTGTAAAAACTGGGGGGGGACCAAAACCGGCTTTTGAAAAAGTGGGGGGGACATGTCCCCCCCGTCCCCCCCCAAAACTACGTCCGTGTGCACAGCATCTGCAGAGATTATAATGGCTACTAAAAAAAAAAAGTATTTTGAAAAACAAAGATGAATCAAACAAAGTAAAGTGCAAGTTATGTCATCAACGTCTTTCATTTCGCACGACAACAACCAACATGGCATACCATTTAAAACGTGTAAGGCGAAAAAAAACGTTTGTCGTTTCAGTCGTCTCGTCTCGTCGCGGTGCGTCTCGGCAAGTAGGCCTATAAACATTTTTTGTTGTTGTTTGCTTTTAAACCCCGTTACTTGAACCTTTCCTTGTATTTTTTTTGCTGCTGTGTGGCAATTTTTTATATTTTCAGGCAGGCATATTTTATTTAAAATATTTTTGACATTTTGCACAGTGCCTGTCTGACAGTTCGATATGCGCAATGCGCACTGACGGTTAATGTTCTCTAACGTTTCATAAAAAAATAAATAAGTAAATAAATAAAAGCTGAATAAAGCCAACCTACCGTGGTTATTCATTTATCTGAGTGTTTTAGGTTTTTACTTTGAAGAGGAAAAAAGTCCTGAATGAGAAGGGGATCCCGTTTAAGGTGCTCTAAATAAAAAAATAATATACACGATTTGAGTATTAGTCGACTAAAGGGAGAAGCTGACGAATCAGATTCGACTATGAAAATCCTTAGTTGAATACACCCCTAGTGCATAGTATTGTATTTTATCTTTCACTGTATAGGCAAGGTAGTATCCTACTTTTTGTTATTACGTTGTTTGTTATTTTGAGCATTGTAGGTTTCTTATGCTAAATCTTGTCTAAATGTGCCAGGTTCACACTACATGACTTTTCAGTCATCAGGTTTTTGTGCCGTTCGCACTACATGACTGGTTGTGCTGTAATCGTGAGTCTTTCAGTTGTTGTGGCTTTCACATGACTGATCGGCGACGCAGGCTCACGAATTAAATGACTGGGGAATCACCGACTCATCTCTCTCCGCGTTCCCATTGGCTGTAGCTAGACGCTGCTGTTGACTCAGTCGCCGACTGGGCTAGATATTAAACATGCTAGATATTTGCCGGTCGTCTGTGTTGAGTCGGCGACCACTCGGCGACGGCTCGGTGAGCATCTTTCAGCAGTTCACACTACACGACTGAGCGAGCGCCGAGTGATCGCCGATTTGCCTCCGACCACAGTTTCTGTCGGCGATCTACAAAAAACAGTCGGCGACTGAAAAACCAGCCTAAAATCGTGTAGTGTGAACCTGGTTTTAGACAATAAAAGAAAAAAGTCTACATAATACATATTTTTGCTGTTTTCCTTTCCCATATAGTTATACCCACAGCCTAGAGTGGGATCATAACAGAAAAATAATTGTATTCCACTGTTTAAATGAGAGCTAATAGTGGCCTATCTAGATGATGCTGAGTTAGCCAGTTAGCGTGTTATAGCTTTTTACAGCTAGGTAGCATGTTACAGACTGCCCAGGTGCAGGTGGTATATATCTATGTTTTAACCAGACATTTAAGAAAGAGTGTAAAGCATAAAGCTACAATTTTATTTATTAAAAGAGATTTTTATTTTGTTTTATTTTTTGCAAAAGCCACATTCTGTAGCTAATGTTTAGGGGGTCATAATGGGGAACAGTTATAGAGGGCTCATGGAACATAACCTACAATGATGAGCAACACATATGACGCAGATGCACACTTAAATATGCATACACTAACAAGACACAAGTGCAACTCATAATGTCAACAAGACAAGAGACCAGCAACATGCACACACAGACAAATGAAAACACATACACATACCAGTGGGGAACCGTCAGGGCCCTCTACGCCCTCTCAGAGGGCCTAAAATATTCTTAAAACATAAATATATAATATCATTTATCCAATTTTTTTTTATCTACTTACAGTTTGACAATTGACATCTAAACAATTACAGAAATATAAGCAAATAAATTATTCAACTGTGTCTATTCAATCTGTGTTTGAAGGTCCCTATCAGGACTGTGATGCCCGCTGTTCGTTTACAGAGGGCCTGACAATTATAATTCAGCGCAATACCAGTTTCAAATGACAGTAAAATTGACCAATCATATCTTCCCTCTTAGTGGGCGGGCTTAACTGTATGATAATTTCCGCCCGCTGTGGCGACGCTAGCTGTCGTTAGTGTACCACCGCTAGCTAGTTTCGATTCATTCCTTTGATGCCCTCGTGCGCGTTGTTTACATATTCCGCTTCCGAGGAACACGGAGCTATGAACCTTATTTTGGTGGAACCTTATTTTGCTTAAGAAGTTATCTAGTACAGATATTATTGTTTATTGCGTTTCTAAAGCTGTACTGTCATCTCAGTTTTTTTTTATTATTTATTGCAGATAATTAGGAAAGGAAACACATTTTTTTCGGGGGGGGGTTGGGAGCGGGCCCAGGTTTAATGGTCACGGTTCGCTACTGACACATACAACAGCCCAAGGGAGGAGTCAGGGGCAGAACATAACACTAACTTTTATAGCAACCTTACTTGAAATTGCTTCCTATCTTTAAAGCTTCATTGTAAAACAGTCTCTAATACGGATGACGAAATAATAGATGATGCAATATTTTTGCTCTTTTAGAAAACAAATCCTCAAGAAATTATGAAATGACATCAGAATTGTATGTTTTCTGCTGAACTAATCCAGTTTTATCTGAGCTTTACCCCTCATTTTGACTCAAGGCCAAATTATCCAGCGAACACATAAGCCTTATTGACAACTGCTGTCCAATTTGCTTACTAACAATGTTTATAAGATACTAGTCACAGTGGCACCACTCCCCTTCCTGACAGCTACCGGCACTTGGTAGCACACACAGACTTTGTTTATGTTTTCTCTTACATGTCTGTCCACCCTTAGAAAATGTATATACCAAAATAGTCTGATGATGAGCCAGAGTGCAGCATTTTATACCAAATCATCATTCCTGTTGCTTCTTGCATACACATTATAGCTTTTTAGGACATGGCCATTGCGCTTCTGGGCATTTATCTAAAACAAAGACATACACACACAGGGCCGGAGTGGGCCCCTTTTTCAGCCCGGGAGTTTCATGCCCAAATCCTGCCCAAAATTATTTTTCCCTCCCAATCTGTCCCAACTAGAGATTGACATGAGCCGGCCCATCGGGAATCCTCCCGAATCTCCCAATTACCCACTCCAGCTGTGTACACACATATCCTATTTGTTTTGGCCAGGTCTGGAAACAGATGTCAGTACACTGCTGGTCTTGTCACAGCTCACTGGAAAACCTAATCAAGATATCTCCCCAGCCTCTTGCCATCCTATTCTCAAAACAGATGTACCTTTCAAGAAAATATTATTGGATTGTGCAGAGACCTTGCCAGGTCATCAGTATATGCTAACACTGATGTGTAGTGCTACCATTCTGTTGTCCGCTCTGAGCTAATGCTGTTGTAAAAGCTTTTCAATTTAGTTCAACTTTCAGTCTATCAAAGCACGTCAAAACAGAACAAGGTTCTAATGTTATGTTCAAACTTGTTGATCAGGTGCTGATATCTCTGTCCATTGGTCTTAGTTTCTAGTGCATAACAAGTATCTGTGCGTTGGAGCAGTTCCTTTAAATGTAGGAATTGATGATGTTTGAGTGCTTTGAGCCAGCTTGTGGGGGATGGAGCTACACTGGTGTTCTTTGCAACTCAAGAAATAACCAAAAAGAATGAAACACTCAATTTCTCCATGTGAGGCCATTTCTGTCTTGAGTTTTGGATTTTGCATGTATTTATTCATATTACGTTTGACCTCATATTTTGTTAAAGCATTTTAACATTTGTTGTGGTAGATATTTTGGTGTTGGTGTTTTAATTTTGCTGTTATGTTTTCCTCTCATTTTGCCATGCTTTCATATTTGTTGGGGAGTGTTTTTTGATTCGTTGTTACGTTTTAGGTTTATTGAAGTAAAATGCACTTCTAGGACACCGTTCATACTATGACACAATCCTTCATGCTGTTAACAGGCGCTAGATGGCAGTAATCACCTTTTTTTGGTAATATACCACTATATTATCAGAAGAAGCAGTAACAACGTGAGAACCATGCCGAAATCCAAGAGGGATAAAAAAGGTTTAAAATACTTATACTTTTTAAACATTTATGTTAATACTATCTGTACAATCTGTCATGTATTCCCACATTGGCCAGCATGTTAGTCTGTTGAAAATGTGTTAAAGTGGTGAATAACGCGTACTGTGGTGGATAAAGCTGAGGCATGAATGTAGCTAGCTAGCTATTACCAGCAATCTAAGTATTGGTTGGGAAATTTAATGTTTTACTTGTTTTTTCACTGCCCAATGTCAGTTGCGGTCCAGCTGCAGCCGAGATCGTCTGCTTTTAAATTGCAGTACATATAAACTTGCTAGCGTGCTACATACGCCAACCAAGCAGTAGGAAAATTGGCTCCTGTATAGCGCGGATAGTTTGCTATGCTGTGTCGCTTGTTGCATGTTCCCATGCTCCGTGATGGGAACATGTATTAACAATTTAATTAACAGTTTCATTCTCCGTCAACAGTTTCCTTAACAAAAACAACCAAGAAAGGGTTGGAATCGAAACAGAACTTGATCGAGGAGGTAATTATCTACTACATTATCTATTTACTTATTATCTAAATTTTTAAATCTTTTATCAGTTGTTAAACAGTATAAGAGTGTTCGACTATATTACATTCTCTTTCCACAGTTAAGAAAATGTGTAGACACGTACAGATACGTGTTTATATTTTCCGTGGAGAACATGAGGAACAACAAACTCAAAGATGTTCGTGCAGCTTGGAAACACAGTCGGTGAGGGATACTGCGCATGCGTGTAACTTGTTACGCACAACTGATCCATCGCGCGCTGTCAATGTTGCTTTTAGTGCTTGGCTAAAGCCCGAGTGCTGCTGACGTTTCTAATAAAGTTTTGGTCTGTCTATTCAAGTTTCTTTTTTGGCAAAAACAAAGTGATGATGATTGCACTTGGAAAAGGACCAACAGACGAATACAAAGATAATTTGCACAAGGTATATAACTACTCACATTTGTTGTTTTTTGTTGATTTGTTAATTATTAAATTAAAGTTGGCAAGGAGGTTGTTGGATAAAGCCTAGGTAATTGTTTTGATTACATTGTAGGTCAGCAAATTTCTGAGAGGAGAAGTGGGTGTCTTGTTCACAAACAAAACCAAGGAGGAGGTAACAGAGTAAGTGAAACAGTATTTGTATGTTGTGTTTTTACTGCACAGTGCCTGTATGCTTATATATGCTTTGTGGAATGCTCCCCTATTGTATTGGTCTTTGTTTTTAAATCCTGTCTGTGGAGCGTCTTAATGCTACTTATACCTCAAAAGATCTACATCTGTCAACACATGTGGGTGTCCTATGTAGATGTTTGCAGATTTCAGCCAGCATACTTTAACATAATGTAAATGTGTGTACCAGCGTGCAGCTCCCAAGTCAGATTGTATAAATAAGCAATGATAAAGTCTCATGCTCAGTTGCTAATCCCAAGGTTTGTCCCATCTCTCTCCAATAATAAATGCTGAGTCCATTATTTTTGTGATATATTGAGGACTTGATATTTTTGGGGCTTATATTGCTATACATCATAACTGCCGATCCTCAAACTACTTCATTGTTTTTGATCTGGTCTGGGTGAGGTATTGTTTACAACTTGCAGTCATGGTGTGGTGGTTAGGGAACTAGTCTTGTGACTCCACAGCCCCCTAGTAATCACTTGTGTGTGTTTTCACTGCACAGATGGGTACACTTGGCCATGGCTAGCGACACACAAGTTTAATTCTCTTCAATAAGAGTAAATAGTTTGTGCAGTTGTATTGTGTCTCTACAATTAAATGGATGCACATTCCAAGACAGCTTCCTTGTATGTCTAACCTGGCAAAATAAAGTCATTCTGAGCTCAGACCCTCTCAGTCCAGTCCTCAGGGGCAGGACTGTAAATGGGTCAGTACAGGATCAGGACTTTCTGGAGTGAAAATGGGCTACATAACTCGCATTTTGTTTTGCTATCAAGCAGACTGTATCATAATTTGATATTTCCATTAAACCATTTTTGACCAAATGGCTTTTTAAAAATAAATATGTACTAACAAGTTTTTCTGACTGCTGGCATATATTCAGAATCCAGAACCTAAAAAACTATTGTATTGTAATTAGTATAACCACTAATGTACTCCAATAGTTCAGTGTGTTTTAGATGATATTTAGATGTTTTAGATGGTATTTTCACATTTAAAATGAAATGCAAAGTGAATGAAAGAAAATCTGCATTAACTCATTCCCTGATATAAATAGCATATGTAAACACTAGAGTTTTGTCTAATATTTAATATACATTGTTATAGAACTGTTGTATTTTATAGATTTGTAATTGCCAGAGATACATCACTGTTGTAGACTTCTATAAGGTATGGGGCACCCGACAGTGTTGCAAAAGATAATACTGCATTATGAACAAATATATTGTAGTGCCCTATGAATTCTGTTTAATGGTTTTGGGGATTTGTGCAGGTTGAGCAGTAATAACTGCTTTCAGTGATTCATGGTACTGCAAAAAACACTTACACAAGCCTTCAGAACAAATACACTGTTAAACTGTGTCCTTCAGATATTTTGACGGTTTCAAGGAGACTGATTACGCACGGGGTGGTAACACTGCACAGATGGCTGTAACACTGGATGAAGGACCTTTGGAACAGTTTACACACTCTATGGAGCCCCAGTTCAGACAGTTAGGACTACCCACAGCTCTTAAAAAAGGTAAAGTGGCTTTTAAACTGGTTTAAAACGAGCTACCAAAATCATTATAGGGCAATCTGTAAATTGATCTCAGCACAGCATTTTGTTAATATTTCTACAAGCTTCTCCAAATAAATGATTGATGTCTGGGGGTTTCATCTGCAGGAGTGGTAACACTTTTACAGGACTATGAAGTGTGCAAAGAGGGAGATGTGCTCACACCTGAACAGGCCCGCATTCTGGTTGGTTTCCTGAATCACCTCCATTTTATACTGGTTTAAGAAATGTTTTAGAAAAAGAAGTGTTTAGAATACACAAACAAATACAAGATAAGAATTGACTATTTTTGTATCCATTTGTTTCAGAAACTGTTTGGGATTGAGATGGCTGAATTCAAGTTGACCATAAAGTGTATGTGGAATTCTGAGTCTGGGGAGTTTGAGATGGTGGAGGGTGATGAAGAGGCCATGCAGGGAGATGATGATGATGCGGAGGAGGAAGGAGGGAGTCAGTAAAGAAGAGGCCATTGACTTTTTCTTGGACATTTTATCTGTGCAAACATGGACATTTAACACGAGGCCAATTCTCATTTTTATCTTCAAAAGGGTTATCCAGACTTGTCATAAGCCAGCAAATGTAGTATTGCACATGACTGTTTTTATAGCCTGTTCGTCAGCTCTCCCCAAATGTACAACTTTAAAGTGCACGTTTTAAACCATTATGGGGTTCGTTCACTTCCCATATGCAGATAAGTTACTTTATGAGTACTTTATGAATAATACGTTTACCATTACTATTTATTTTACAGTCATAAATTATCATTGGAATTACAAAAAATAGTGCTTAGCCATTGTTTGTGTTCCCTAGTACAGAGCACAGCTGTCTGAGGATGGGTATAATGACTTCACACTGCCCAAAGTGCTAAACCTCATAAATGTGTGTCCATTGGCATATTAGTGAGAAAATGCAAAACAAACTTTTCATGTGTTATTTTGTTCAAACAATAAAAGTAGGGGAATCAAAATACCTTCAAGATGGATATAATACTTTTGTACAAAATCTCTAGAGAAAAAACAATTATTGTAGATTATCATGTTAGTTTTTAGGTTGGATTAAAGGGGCAGTAAGAAAATGCAGCAAACATCTAGCGGAAGTAATTGGGACACTCGTGGGCTACCAGATCCCAGCCGTTCTTGAAGGCATCTACCACTTCCTGCTTGAGAGGGCCCTCTTTGGCTGCGGCCAGGTTCTCCTGAAGCTGCTCCATGGTGGACATCCCGATGATGACCCCGTCGCCAAGCTCACCCTGCAAATGGTTGCATGATCTTCAAACTGGAAATTCTCAAGATGCAAAATACCTGATAAAAATATGCTGACTCAACATTCAAGTAGCAATATAATTAAGAATCTGTTTTAGCTGTAGCCAGAAAGCAATTTATCTGCATAGCAGAAACTTCTGACATCTATATATACACTCACCTGCCACTATTAGATACACCTGTCCAACAATGTGCATTAATGCAAATGTTGAATCAGACATTTCTATCTGATTCAATCACATGGCAGCAACTCAATGCAGTAGGCATACAGACATGGCCAAGACGATCTGTGGTTCAAACCGAGCATCAGAATGGGGAAGAAAGTTGATTTAAGTGACTTTGAATGTGGCATGGTTGTTGGTGACAGACGGGCTAGTCTGAGTATTTCAGAAACTGCTGATCTACTGGAATTTTCACACACAACCATCTCTAGGGTTTATAGAAAATTGTACGAAAAAGACAAAATATCCAGTGAAGGCACAACATGTCGAACTTTGATGTGGATGGGCTACAGCAACAGAAGACCACACTGGGTGTCACTCCTGTCAGTTAAGAACAGGAAACTGAGGCTACAATTCGCACAGGCTCACCAAAATTGGACAATAAAACATTGGAAAAACGTTGCCTGGTCTGATGAGTCTCAATTTCTGCGGTTACATTTGGATGGTAGGGTCAGAATTTCATGTTAAGAACATGAAAGCATGGATCCATCCTGCCTTGTATTAACGGTTCAGGCTGGCGGTGGTGGTGCAGTTGTGTGGGGGATATTTTCCTGTCACACTGGGCCCATTAGTACCAATTGAGCATCGTATCAACGCCACAGCCTACTTGAGAACGGCTAGCAAGGTGTACATAATAATGTGGCTGTTGAGTGAGTGAGTGTGTGTGTGTATATGTATATATATATATATATATATATATATATATATATATATATATATATATATATATATATATATATATATATATATATACACACATACACATATATATATATACATATATATACATATATATACATATATATATATATATATATATATATATATATATATATATATATATATATATATATGTATATGTATTAAAGAAATCTCCAAATTTTACACCAGTCATACCAGTAAGTTCTGTCTGATCCCATGCCAACAGTGGGCATTATTTATATGTTTGGCTCAAGAAGAAAAACATTCACATGTGCTTCTCAGTCCTAAGGTTGTAAATATTGTCCACAGTGATGTCTATAATAGTGTCTGTAATGGTCAACTGTATGTCATTCCTGTAAAATATGCATTAGAATATATATATATATATATATATATATATATATATATATATATATATATATATATATATATATATATATAATGTTTGAAAGGGTGGGAGCAGCTCTTACCATATCAGCGTAGTCGGCATCCCTGATTCATGTTGTCTTTCAGAACTGAGGAGCGCCTACCTTGAGCTGAGAATGATGGTACATCCAGCGTATGGCGGCTGACGTTAAATTCGGCTTCTCGGAACCATACGCTGCGTCCAGGGCCTTCAGAACGCCGTCTATGGCTTGGAAATTGCTCGATTTCCAGTATCTAAAATAACAAAAATAGTGTTTATATCGGAGGATAGATTCCACATTTTATAGCAGGTAAGACACAACAATAAGGAAAATGGATGTCCTCACCTATCTCTGTAGGCAGAGGCCCAGTTATTTCCAAAGAAACGTCCTGGAGGATGGATTCCATCTTTGTCTTCATAATGGTACTTCCCAGTGAGCAAACCTCCTGCACAGATGATCGGTCCCAACTCACGTTAGTAACCACCACGTGACAGACCACCTAAAAGATCAAATCTGAGTGGCACTTTACCCGCCAGCGGATTGTACGCATAGAAACGAATGCCAAAGTATCGCAAACATGGCAGCAGCTCTGTCTCCACTTGTCTTGTGGTAGCATTGTACATGCCCTTTAAGAATGGAGAACTGGAATTTAGGGTCTATGCAAATGTGTAAGTAAAACATGCAGGTTTTTTTAAATGACATTCACAGGGATGGTTTCATTACAGACCTGGTAGACTGTGGGAAGCACCCAATTATTGTATTTGCAGATGCAGGAAATTTCAGCCACTTCCCAGGAGGCATAGTTTGATAAGCCCAGTTCCTTGAACTTTCCCTGACAAGAAAACATCCATGAAAGTTTGGATAGGATTCAGCAAGTGAGACGTCACTCAATCCAACATGTAAAAATATCCCAGGTATAAACCAACGTGCAGCTTGTAGATATGTGGACATAGATGGAAAGGTAAACTGCAGCAAACAATTGTCTGAAAGAATGTTATCTCTCAGGCTGCAAAAAAGGGGATCCCATCTGCCCTTGGGTCTTTACTTCTCTGTGGAGCTCATCACAGGCGTGTAGTGTGTCCTGGATAGGGTTCTGGTGGTCTGGTGCGTGCAGATAAAAGATGTCCACACACTGGGTGTGAAGCCTCTTCAATGAGGTCTCGAGCTGGGAGCGGACACTCTCGGGTTTCAATGTCTTGCCTTCCCAGGGGTTAGCTTTTGTAGCAATTCTTACTGAATGAGGAAACAAAGTCCAGTCTCTTGTTATTTAATCACTCGCATTCATAATGCTTATGAAAGTTAAACAATTACCCGAGCATCTGTCAACGTCAAACGATAACGTGCTTTTGAATCCATCTCATCTCAGTTTAGACCGTAGTCACATGGTTTACAATGCTACGGCTACCTTAAGTTTGTACAGTGAATATTAATATGTTGCAGAGCCGCTTATTATAGCTACCTGTCTTGGGAAGTTGCATTGCACCAATTATGGCTTCTGCTTGTCCATCTGTGTACATCAATGCTGTGTCCAACTCATTGTGGCCGCAGTCTAAAAACACTTTAACCATTTTTGTGCTCATGTCCGCGTCTGCTCGCCCCCCAAATGCCATTGATCCCAACACTGTTGCCGGGAGTCTGGAACGTGCGGTCTGATGCGACATAGTGTGCAATTTCCCAGAGTGTGAAAGCCTGAGTCCGGTAATAAATATTTGTTGAACTGAGTACAGACGGAACCGAGTACCAGCGCAAAAGAGCATAGTCTCGTGTCTCCTGAGTCGTAAAACTGGGCAAAGGGCGCAAGCGCAGCGTCAACCGAGGAACCGTGTAAAAAGATCTAATTCAAAGGTAAAACGCAGAACATTGATTCCTTTTTAAGATATTCGCAATCAGCCAGACTTCACTAGTCATTCACTAAAAAATCCTTAACAGTTGGAACAGGGGTCTCCAGTACACAAAGGTACATTAGTTACAAGTTGGTCCTTTGACAGTTCGAAGTTCATGGGTCCGGGTGTTTACATTTTAACCTCGTTTTCACATGTGGTTCGTCTTCTAGCCATATGATGTCAGTAAAATGCTATTTTTTCTGTGAAGCCATGCGGTTTCTGCTTCAGGAAGGCACATGCAGTTTGCATAGAAAATATGGTTATGTAGCCAACCTGCTACAGTGTCTGGTTAAAAATAAGATATTTGAATGGAATTTTCCTTTCAAACTTCTATTATTCCGCAACTAGCTGCTTAGGTATTTTAATAATGCAGTTCAGTGATGGCCCAACAGACGGCAGCAAATTACATACCAAAGGCATTGCTGAACTGCAGTCTAAAATCTCCTTGCTGCTCATTTAGATTTGACATAGACATAAATAAATCAGTCTGATATCACTAATGCTTAACATTTGGAACAGAGGTTTGCCGTCTGAATCTAGTTTTATTATTCAGCAAAAAGTAACACTTCTGATTTAGCTACTTAAATGAGAGGTGTTATGCTAAATATTGACAGGTCCACGGGGTCATGGTAGTCCAGGATTTGGTTGTTCTCAGGGGACATTTTTCAAAATCTGACCTCACACCGCAAGTCATAGAAGAGTAGAAACAACCAAATGAATGTGAACGTTTATCTCAAATTTGCCAAAAAAAAAAGAAGCCAAAAGAATCTCCTGTGGTTCTATGCTGACCACAGAACGATCAGAACACCATTCCGGTGCTTAATCATTATATCATTAGGGTCTTTATTAAGCATTATAATTATTATGAATTTGTGTTTCATGTGCCCTTGGCGTTGATTTTAAGTAGAGGCTAACAATCCAGGTCAGACTTAAAATAAAATAGGCATAAATGATCTTCTTATTTTGTTCCAATTTTATCTTCTTTGCTGTTTATATTTGTCCAATTATTAACAAAAACTGTTGACAACTCTTGGAGATCTCACAGAATTGTATTTTTTTAAGGTTTACCTTATTGAACCTCCACTCATTTGGTGATTTATTGTTAAATGGGAATAACTGGTAATATACTTGTAAATATTGTAAGTGAGCTACATAACCTAAAGAATTTAAAGCTAATAATGAAAAGTGTTGGTACTGAGTTGTTACTCAATGTTGCTTCACAGATGGAATAATTCACACCTTTAGCACATTATTAGGAGAAATGTGAAAATGTTGAAATGCTGAGAGAAGAGGTATTTTTGAAGATGAGATTTGAAAGATGAAGTTGAAGAGCAGAGAAGAAGAAACTGTGGTAAAGTGTACCATAGTTTTGGGGCTATGACACTAAAGGATCTACCCCCTGAGGCCACTCTGAACTTAAGGATGGAAAGGACCTGCACCAAGTGCATGGACAGGGCAGGATCAGTGTAGATGTTCAGCTACGTAGGGAGATACAAGACTTTATTTTAGAACTAATAATTAAAACTTCTGTTTTGCCTGCATTTAATTTAAGTACATTTATTCTTACCCACTAATTGAGATTTTAGATGCAAGAACATGAAGCAGGAAGTGGTAAGGTAGTGTTAGCTTTGGTGCTAATATGTGTGTCATCAGCATAAAAATGTAAATGGAGAACATGACTGTGGATAATTTGACATAGAGATTATGAATAGAAGTAACATATTGATTATGAGTAGGAGATGGCCAAGGACTAATCTCTGGGGAGTACCTTGTCTACAGGTATCAGTGTGTGAGTTTGTTAACACACTATATAATGTGATACATTAGGAATATAGGTAGAGAAAAAATATATATAGGTAAACCATTAAAAAAACATTGTAATAATTTCATTGTCTAAAAGGTGGGTGTATATGATTAATTGTGTCAAATGCATTACTTAAATTGAGAAAGTGGAGAATACTCAAGATGCCAGAATCAGCAGAGAGGAGATCATTCAGAATACCTGTCTGTAATGTGTGTGGATTGGAAAGGTTGGGAAAAATCCTGAATATTTAAGAAAGATTATCTTGGGTAGAAAGGGGACATTGAGAATTATAATTATTAGGAAGAATTTTTCCCCACTATGATATAAAACTCTTGCGAAAACCTTTCCTTAGGCATGGGCAGTGTCTGCCAGACCTTCCTCATGTAGCATCAAATATCAGGAGCTGTTTTTATAGGTGTGTTTGCTGATTGTTTTCTAAGCGTGGAAAGACGTGCTAAACCTCGACCAGCACTGACCCGCAGCGTCTGACCCAGCGGATGCTTAACATGCTTGTTCTGCCCTGTCCATGGCCCTGACACATGTGCAGGCCTTTGGTGACTGACTTAAGAGTAGATCTTCATGTTCGTTACATCGGTCATTCTTCTTCACATGGCATTGCTACAAAGTGCATTTACAAAGGGTTTTTTTTTAATCAGGAAAGACCTAAATAGCATACAGCGGTACTCCATCGGTCACGATGACTGGGAAACACTGGATTAGAAGAATGTAAACATGGATATTTTTATCACATAATTTCTTTCATATAATTAATGATCATTATGTGTGGATATTGGCTACTACATCTCTTTTCTGTGAATGTTGTTTACATGTTGTCACGGTCCGCCCCTCTCTCCTCCCTCGGACTCGTTGGCGTTCGTCTGTGTACGCGTGCTTATGTCCGTGTGTGTTTCTTGGAGTGTGTGTTCATCTGTGTTGTACCTGTCTCTTCTGTCGTTGTCGTTGTGTGTTACACTCGTGTCTTGGTATCGTCGGTGTAGTTAAGTGTTGTCTATGTTCGTTTTCAGTGTTGTCTGACGTTTGTGAAGTACCGCATTGTCGTTATTAAAAGCTATGGTTACACATGTGTTTTGGGAATGTATCTTGAGTTCATTAGAAAGTGACCGTGCATTTAAAATCCAACTAAAATGTAAAAAAAAAAAGTTGCTGGAGGGAATCAGCAAACAATATGAACAATTCACACAACGGTTTCTGAGAAATGTTTTTTCTGTATGTTCTTTATTATCGATTAAATCTGTTTTATAGCTATTTGAAATTTTGTATTGATTTATTTTATCGGTTCACTTTGTGTCTGCTCTCACTTGTCTCAGAGGAGTCGTATCTCTGACGGGCTGACTGCGCCCCCCCCCCACCTCCCCGCCCCCACAGCCCCCTTGTCAAATATCTTGACTCTTAAATTTCGCTGTAGTCTCGAGCCACGTCCTAGAAGTTCCTTTCACACTGTCTTTGGGCACTATACAGTATGGAAGAAATGTATTTGCTCTTGTAGACATTTTAAATATAATATTTTGTTACATTATGAACACAATAAAAGAATATGCAAGCATTCTAGGCGGCTCGCAACTATCTCTGAGAATGGATATTATTGTTACACCTTTATTAATTTTCCTTATTAGCGGTATTCACGGAACATCTAACTATGGAAAGGATTTAATGCCTCACATGTGAGTAATGGTCTTTCTCCCTTCCTGTAGAGGTAGTAAACTGGGTTATCATAATGGCTATACCTCAGAATGCACCTCACGTTTAGAGCCGGAGTCGGACAGCATCTACATGAAGACTTAACCTGTGACATTTCAGTCTTTCCAGGCAGATGCAGTCGAAGGTGTTCCCCAATATTTTGTTACTCCTCGTAGAAAGAACTTACCCCGCACCACCTTGACGAGCATTCCGATTTTTATCTAAAAAGTATGGCTAGCATGATATAACCACGTATAAATGTTACATTAACGAATTTAAAAGTTTCCATATACTATTTGAGTCTCCTCACGATCCCAGGTGCACCTTTCATAACATAACTGAACTTTGTTGTGTAAGTGAAACATAAACGCGGACGTTTGAACGGTAAGGCGAAAATGTGGAGTAAACATAAAAAAAGAATTATATGCATAATGTGAACATAAAATACGATTGCTGAACTAGACTCAGGATATTGCTGTTTGTGGGCTATCCACAATGTCCGTGCAGTTCTTGTTACGCCATAAGAATTTTCGCTTTTAACATGAACTAAGTCACTGAGTCATATACGTGACTAAGTGGGTTTAAAAAATACGACAGTCAGTCATGTAATTTTCTGTGCCATTACCCATTGTAACAGGTAGGACCTTGCAGAAACGTGATATTCACTTGTTAGTTGCCTTCTCACACAAGGTGTCTGTCAGTCTCCAGAAGGTCAGCCCAAACCTGCCTTGACTACTTGTTACTCATTAGTCATCCTTTCTGTTCATTTGCTCTGCTGGCAGGCCCAACGTGTGCACGGAGCAGGAGATCAAACTGGTTGCCCAGATGCAGCCCTGTGTCCAGACCTTCACCCGCATGGTCAAAGTGTGGAGGCAGGGATGTCATGGACAGGCCGGGTGTATGGGCTATGAGAGAAGGTGAGGCAACTCAATCATCAGTCCATTGGGCCACTACCACCATTAAGATAAATATGTTCTGTAACAGAGATACTAAGTTTGTGACTTGTGAGAGTCTTTTTTTGTCTTAAAAAATATCTGTCCACTTACAGACTTAGTAAAACCAGAATACATTTTCTCATTCATGCTGGCAGGCTAACTCACATTCCTTACCATGGAATCTTTTTTTTATTGGAATGACTAAATGACTTTCTGTATAAACTGAATTAATTCATTCATGATCCTGCAGTTAAATGTACTTGTGGATGCTCAGTTTATGGTACATGTGCCAAGTTTAGAATGTACAATACACATATAATACAATGTCAAGTTAGAATACTTGTTTAGCAAAATTGTTTAAAACAATACTCTCAAAGATGTACACTCTATCCTGCAGTACTTAAAAACACATAAGTAGTCTTCTGAATCTATTTGTGTCCTTTGTTCTATGATAAGTATCTTTAAGTCTCCCATTATGACCCTAAAGTGCAACGTGTAGTTACACTCTACGGAAAGCTGCAATTTCACAGGCATGCCCAGTGAATCCAGGTATAGCTATCAGGCATAATCCTTGAGCCTGCAGTGTCCTGCATTGCCCTGCAGAGGGGAGCTCCTGGGTGTCTCACACAGGCCTGCTTTTTTGGGGAGGATCTTAGTCTGCTAGCGAACCAGGCCCTGCTCATTAAAAACCTGTAGGCCTGCAATTAAAGCACATTAGCAAAGACTATTAGTGTAGCCTAATGTTGCCTGAGTCTTGTAACAGCTTCCAAGTACTCAAAAATACAGGGCAGGCAGCATGGCTTTGATGCGGGCTTGGGTCTCACGCGTTTGAAACATTAAAAGGGTGGAAGAGAAAAGACTTGGCTTGGCTAATTACACACTGTTTGTGTTTGTGCGTTCACACACTGAAGTTCAGCCACGATCATGGGCCGGATATTTGACTCACTGCTTAAACATAACCATGACCCAAGACAAGTCCTGAAGGCCCTTTTAAGCTTAGACCTAATTGTCAGGGGCCTTAAATCAGTATAATAATTACCAAGTCACATATGTGTGAATAAGTAAGAATCAGTGGTGTGTAAGTGGCTACAGAGGGTGCTTTGAGTGAACATATGTGATGTTAATGCAATTAAAAAACTATAATAAAATATCACTGTCTTTGTCACAGGACAGCTTACTATAACGGATATAGACAGGTGTATCGGCGGGAGTATCAGACAGTACACAAGTGCTGCGCTGGATGGTCTCAACTCAATGGGGAGGCTGGATGTCTGTATCGTAAGTACTGTGCTGTTTAATGACCTTGGTAAAACTGTTTAAAATCTAGTCGTGGCTTCCGTTAGTGCTGTTTTATATATTATGGAATTTATTCACGTGCAAGTTTACTACAGTGTGTAATTGAGGTGGAAAGAAAATGTGGTTTTCTGCTCAAAATGTTTCAGACTAATTCCATTTCAGTACTGGTACACAATACTACACAGTAGTATTTCCAGCTCTACTGTAAGCCTGTGGTGTGGTAGGTTTTACACTGGTGTGACAGGTCACACTGTTTGATAATGTGTGCTGTAAAAGGACATATTTGCCTCTGAAGTAAATTAATTCAATACAGATATTTAAACCAACTTAACCCAATACACACATGTGGTATGCAAAATATATTTGCAGCACACTCATACACATTGTCCAGTCCTGGTTTGGCCCAGTCCAGGTTTGTTCGAGATGTGCACTAGAATGCTGCAGATTCCAGTAATAGACCAAGACCTGCCAACTGAGTTTGTACTCATGAAACAGGAAGAACATTTTCTTAGGGCCTTCGTTCTCTCTGTTTCCTGGGTGGAAGAGTTTTACAGGTCCGTTAGCTGGTGTTGCCTTGGTAGCAACAAAACTGAGCTTAAGGAGCTTGGCATGTAAAGGTCCAGGTTCATCTTTTTGGAGGAGTTGAACCCTGCATCTAGTGGCCCAGACAGGAAGTCTTTGATAGGATTTCACAGTGGTTGAGCTCAATGGCATGGCCTGCATGCCTCAGCCAGTGGCCGTGTTGAAGAGCATCCTCTTCATCCTCAACTCTGGCAGGTGTACCTTCATCTCTTGGCTGCCATGCTCAACTGATAGCCTACTTTTTGAAGCCATCTTTGGTATCAAGCTAAACTCATAATTTGTCTGCAACTAATTCTCATGTTCCCCACCAAAAATCAATTTATGTCAGAATGAGTATATCCTCAGAACCACATTCACTTCTGAAAATGCAAACGTTACATGTAGTTTAGGTGCTGTATAAACAAATCTAGGTTTCCTACCAAAAGTCGGGGCTAAAGACTAAAGACTCTTAGCAAGGCTGCGAGACTCAGATGGGCTGCAGCAGTCGATCACCCAAGTTGTGATTTTCAATAGGCTCTTATTACTGGCGCCAACACTGTCCTCAAAGGCGTCTTTGTCTCACGGTGAAGGTTATACTACTCATTATACTGGCAAGAATTAGGCTACTGGTTCAACCCAACACTGGTTTGTTTTTGAACACACTAAAAACTCTGTAGATACACATTCTTGTGTGTTGCTATGTCTCTGGGTTTAGCTAGTCTTTCCCTTCCACAGCATCTGCTGAAGTCCAGACTGTACCCGGCTAAACACAGACAAACTAATCACTTTTATACTGTAAACCACCAAACAAGGATAAAGCCTAAAGTAAAAGCTGACTTGCACAGCTGTCCCCTGTTGGTGGTGTCCTCTTTAGACTATTAGCAAAGAGTTTCATTCAAAGTGACCCGTTCCACCAATCTATTCCCAGTGAACACTCCTTCCACGAGGAAGCAACAAGCTCCCGAGGGGGCGGCTGGGATTTGAAGTAGCAACAAAGGTGTGGAACGTGAGGCTGTTCAGGTCATGTCCAGAGATAGAAAGATCTCCAGGGTGCTGCTGTCACGCAGTGATAGATGTGTCGCCATTGAGTGTTAAGGAGCAGCTGGTGTACAGAGTTGGTGTAATCATGAGGCTTTACTCCACTTTACTGCTGAAAATGTCAGGCTAAGCTAATTAGTGTAATTACTGTCATTATTTGGATGTTGCTAGTTATGACAAAACAGTATTAGGACATTTTAGGAGATGAAAGGAGGACACTTGGCTTCTTTCTCATTCTTTCTTTCTGACTTTTGCAGTTTCTCAAGTTCTCATATTCGCTCTCATTAAATTGAACTCTTTCAAGTGTTTAGATATTAGATATTATTAGATATTGTATTGTATATTTGAGTGCAAACCAAACATAACTTTACACAAGATTAACGGGATTATTTGTGAAAAGTCAAAAGAGGAAAACTGTCCAGGATGACCACCTCTAAAAGACCTAAACTCTATTGCCCATTCAGCTTGAAGTACGTAGCAAAACATACCTTGTAATATGTAAATGTCCCTTTGTCCTAGCAAACTTCCAAGTTAGCTTAAAGAATACTTCCTGCTCTGTGCACCCATTGGCTAAATGACTCCTTGACTCTCTGTGTATAAGTGCGCTCAACAGTCTAAAGATCCTTAGTGAGGCATCCTCCTCCTTAGCCAATTCTTCCATTCTTTTGTCCTGAAGAGCCTCTTCCTGCACTCTACCACAATGACAGAGAAGTAGCAACACTTGGACAGTTTTGTTAGAACTAAGTTACAGACATTCATTTTGATTGATGGTGACAAGGAGTATTGAAACGCTTCTGAGCCCTGAACCCCTGCATCTGGTGCTGTGGTTTGTTGGGACTGGTGGTGTGGGAGAAATCCACGCTCACGGAGGAAAAGGTCACTGATGGGTTTCAGTGGGTGGTCTGGCAGTCGAGTCCAGGAGCTGTGTCTGTAAGAGCAACAATGCATGCAGCCATGGAGGTCCCATGACTGTTGGTTTCTCTTTCAGAGTTAGGCATGATGTTTTCATGACCCAATGTTTCAGGAACCTATTCAGCCCTTTTGAGTGTGCTCACTAATGACCTCTTCAAAAGACAACATCAGTGTACTTTCACCTCTGAGAGAGATTGAGTTGATTGCATATGCTTAGACGGGTGCAGATTTCTTGTTATTGTGATGATTTTTGAATATAACATTTGTGCAGATACACAAAGAAAGTTGAGAAGTAACACAGCAATGCTTTTTCATATAAGAATCAGAAAAAATATGCTGGGCACAGGCAGTTAACACATTAAAAATCCTAAATGATGACGATAGAATACTCTTTGTTAATGCTTTGAATGTTTAACACTGAATGTTAATTATAACAGTCAATAATCTGTTAATTACATTCAAATAATAATAAAAAAATCCTCAGAAAGCCTCAGAAAGCATACTGTGTGATTCCCCTTATACTTATACTGCTTAAAAACTCTGCTTGAAAATGAACGGAAGCCAAATATTTCACAATTTACATGAATCCAATGCATCCAATGATAATTTCTTAGTTTTTATTTTGAATCAGTTTATATCTTATTACAAAAGTGTACTGTTTCTGACAATCATTCTAACATGTTATACATGTCAATAGGCACAATGCTATGTACTGTATATGTATGTATGTATGTAAGTACAGTATGCATTAGTGTAAGTGTGCTGTATGCTGCATCAGTACAAGGGTTTAGCATGTATTTACATTTTAGATTATTAGGTATTAATCCCAACCTTTGTAAGCTCACAGAAGACATTGCATTACAAAAGCAGGGGATATGTTTAAAACTGTGACTTCTCTTTTGTCTGAGCTTTGACCTTGTGTTTCACTGCTGGTATGCAGCATGCCTTTCTTTGGCCATAAACTACCCATCCACAGTAATAATGTCACCGCCAAAGTCTCTTTATTTGTTTTTATTTTCTCATTTGGGCATTCTGAAACAGCTCTGCTGCTGAGCAAATGGTGCATTCCACTTTTGTCCAGCATCAGATTATTTTAAAGTATTTATCATTCTTCTAGTTTATAATTTAAGGAAAGTTTAATACCGGTAATTGCTTTCCTTTTACTGAATCAAGATATTTTGACTTCCCCTGTCCTTATATCACACCAACCTTACATCTCTTGTGAGTGACTTTCATCAGTATTACAGTACATGGGCTCCTTGGGACTCAGACCTTGGTATCAGTAGCCCCATACACTACCTGTTTTACCAGGTGAGCTACAGAAGCTGGCCTTCAACTTGAACTTGATACTTTATGTGTCTCAGAGATATGTCCTAGCATTCCTCAGAAACCCAAAGAGCCTCCTCTTTTCTCGGGCCATCGCTAAAAGGTCCACTCCAATTAAGGCATTAGTGAATTGCATGGAGAGGGCCAGGAATGCACCAATTAGCTACCAGGAACAACCTCTAATTCCACCCCCACCTTCACTCTGTTTTGTATATCTTGGAGGAAAATGTCTTCTTTCCCTCCAAAAATAAAGCACACTTGTACCATGTGTTCTTAACAATTTTGTTCAGATGCACTGGATATGGTGGACCCTTAGGGCAAGTTGATATTGTCCTTAAAATGTATGTCTTTTGAAGAGATAATCTATTTGCTTGCTGTAATAATAATAATTGTGAAAGGCACTATGTAAGATTCATTTATTGGTATTATTACTGTATCCAGTTAGGGTCCAAAAAAATAATTCCTAAACATAAATCATACTTCATAATCCATATTAATTATTTTTTTATTAAAATATGTAATTTGTTATTTATTAAAATATGTAATTTGTTATTTATTAAAATATGTAAGATGTAATTTATTAAAATGTCATTCATACATTTTATTTAATTTTAATCTTTATGTCACAGTCATTATTAGATCCTGTTATTATATCTCAAAGCAGAGGTGTCCTGCCATGAAAGAATTTACCATGCTAGTCATGATGAATCATACACATTTAGTCCAACACTAGGCTTAAACCTAGCATTTATCCTGGAAACTAAGAATTAGTCCTGCACTCAGGATCATGTGATTTCCTTTCGACATGGAGCTCCTCACCTGAGACATCTGGTCATAGTTACACACACACGCACACACACATGCAAACACACACAAGTACACACACATATCTGCACACCTAGGGACTGTCAAACCATGATATACATACAAGAAAAAAGATGTGAGAGCCATTAAATTTGAGTGATATGACTTAATGGAATGTTGTATGTTATAGACCTGTATTGTACCTACGTGAGGATGTGTGTCCTCATAAACCCTTTGCGGTACACATGTCTTTTTTAAAATTTTTATTTTTTTATTACACATGTCTTAAACAGGAGGACAGGATGCTTTCCTTGAGGTTCTGCCTGGTTGATGCAGTCTAAGCCTGTATTCTATGGGTAGAAGCCTTTTACCAGTAATACAGTTATATAAGGAAATAATGAAGCAAATGTTCAGTTTTTGCTCTGATACATGCTATGATAGGTCCAATATCATAGCATGAATCATAGATCATCATAGCATGAATCAAAGGTCATCATAGCATGAATCATAGGTCATCATAGCATGAATCATAGATCATCATAGCATGAATCATAGATCATCATAGCATGAATCATAGGTCATCATAGCATGAATCATAGATCATCATAGCATGAATCATAGATCATCATAGTTTGAATTATAGGTCATCATAGCATGAATCATAGATCATCATAGTTTGAATTATAGGTCATCATAGCATGAATCATAGATCATCATAGTTTGAATTATAGGTCATCATAGCATGAATCATGGGTCATCATAGCATGAATCAGAGGTTCAATAGGTCCAATAGCTATGGCTATGATTCAATTAGAATGTCAAAAATAACAAAAGCTGTCAAGTATAAATATCCTTCTGTAATGGGTTTTTGTAGATTACGTCTCTAGCTTGACACCGCCAGTATGCCCTACTCCAGGTAAACTCTGAAGTGGCCCACATGATAGGGATTTTCAGGGATTTGAGATCTGGCCCAGTGCCTGACAGGCATTCCTAATGGTTCACAGAGCTGAGTGAAGCTGGTAGCCCGGCGCTGAGCTCTCCTGTTTTCTGTCGCCAGGCGAGCTGTATCAGGTGCAGACAGGTTGGTGATAACACTTTGAGGAGGCCTAATCAACTATTTGGCGCAGCGCACGTTTACATCTTTTGACAGCTGCCAGGTGGTTTTCTCATCTCTGGCATTTGTTTACTTCTCTAGCGGTCTGCAGGTATGGTGTGTGTTTCAATGGTGGCCGGTGTAGAGAGGGGCTGCCACAGCTCTGTGACTGCCCGACTGGCTTCAATGGACCCAGCTGTCAGTATGGTGAGTATACACAGTTCACATCCATGCACATGTGCTCATAGATTTGTATGCTGTCTGTGCTGTAGATTAAATGATGAGTAAATGCTCTCAGGTATTCTGTTTAATGTTGTTTGACATGGGTGTTTCTTAATTAGACAATTTATTATTTATAGTTTATTACTTATCATTTATTATTATTACTACACTAATTAAATCAAATTAAATAAAAGGCACCCACAGTAACTATATAGCATCTTGGCCATCCTTCCTGCTATTGATGTAACTGGCTTCAGTGGCATTTCCTTATGAGTGAATTTTAGTTTCCTTCTGTCTACTGTTGGTCTTTGTCGCCAAGTGGTTCAAAGCCAAGAATTTTATCTCCTGCAAATGTGGAACAGGAGCCCATCAGCTTCTGGGGTAATGGAGGATGTTGTTGCTTTTGTGATACCACACACGCCAGGAAATTCCTGACAGACAACCCTCCCTCCCAAAAAAATAAAAACAGGCACTTCGTTCTACCATTTGTCTGAGTTTATTGTTGAAATGTGGAAATGTGGATGCTTGTAACACAGAACTGTTCTTCGAACTCAAAGGGAACTTTAGAACCTTTGGAGACAATGCGTCATAGACAAGGTCATCTGTTTTACGAGCTGCTAAAACCAGCAGGGCAGGACTTAACAATGCAGCTTGGATTCTCCTGGCACTCACATGGGGTTTAAATGGTATATCAACATGCTTATAACTTCTGATTGTGATTGGCCTTCAAAAATCCAAATTTCATGAATTATTTTGTTCTATTACAGAATCTTACACAAACTCAAGGGTTCCTACAAGTACAGATTCCTCTAAAACTCTTTTTATCACACATTTGCCTCTCAAATGTCTCTCACCAGCAGAGAATGGTTTCTTAAATATAAGAAACAGCCAAGAAGTCTGCTGTAGTTTTGAGGACTTAATGCCACAATAGTCACACAATCTTTGACGAATGGAAGTCTTACAGGGATCAGGATCTTTGTTCTTCTTCCACTCTAAGCGCGTCATCTTCATCAGCCAAGCTGAGGCACAGATCTCTCTCTCCATCTCCATGCTTGTGCATGTGGAATTCACACACACACACACACACACACACACACACACACACACACACACACACACACACACACACACACACACACACACACACACACACACAATGTGCAGATGTGGTTGTGCAAGCTGAAATTGAGCCGCTTGCATGGTTCCATGTTGGGGAGATTGCTACGGAGACTGACGCTGAAAACACATTGTTGCATTTGATGAGCAAGGGAATCCACTGGTGGGTCACCCAAGTCGCTCCTGTGAGGAGTGGAGCACTGAGAGGGGGAGGGGGGTCAGCAGACAGATGGCTTCATCCAGCCTCTGGATGGAGATAGAGATAGGTTTCAATGAGGCCTGGTGTGGCACCTGAGACCTGACAGGGACAGTATTAGAGTATGAACGGTGTCTGGAACTCAAACATGCCAATCCTCCTTTTTGTCACTTTCTATCACCTTTTCTATCTGCTGAAAAGGATTCAAATTGTGCAATGCCAAAAAGATCTGTCTGACCGTGAGTTTAATAGTTAACTTGCTGACAGCTCTGGCTTTTCTATGTATGGACTAAAAGGCACTAAAGCTTAAATGAAGACCATTTATCAGGTCTCATTTGGTTGGCCCCCTGCCTCCTCAGTGTCCATCTCTGCATTTGAAGTCGTAAAGGAAAGCACAGCTTCACGTGGCTCCTCCTCCTCATGTCAAGACCTGCTGCCATTGTCTAGACCTTTGACTGGTCTAAATGGCAGAGGGCTTTGCAAAAGGCCTTGCCCTCACCCCTTTTGTAAGCTATTAGCTTCTGAATAGCAAAATGGTTATATTACCTTATGATTGATGTTAAACAGTTGCGACATGCAGTCAGTTCAGCTTTACCTGTGCCAGTTGCTCATTGGTTGTAGTGGCTTTTAGGCGAGGGGTTATGGGATCGTTAGAGTCATTGCTGGCTATTGTTGGAGTTCAGTTTAGCATTGGATAGTAAAAAGGGGCTTAGACAATGCAGTCAAAAGACATGAAATGTGTAATCTGTAGACGGGGGGGGGGGGGGGGTGGCGAACGTAAGTTGTTAAGTTGTTGGTGGCGGCGAACGTTAGTTGTTGAGAGGGGGGTGGGGGGGTGGCGAACATAAGTTGTTGAGCGGGGGATTTAAAGAGTGCAGAAAAAGTCTGAATTGTGGTTTGAACTAACCTAGTTTTTTTGCCGGGACCGAATATTAAAAAGAAGAAAAACCGGGACAGCCCGGGAAAACCGGGACAGGCACGTGAAAACCGGGACAGTCCCGGGAAACCGGGACAGGAGGCAACACTAGTTCTGATAGAGGACAATAAGGTCTAGTAAGGTGATGTTTTTAAGTTTAAAACACAGAACGTGTCTGCACACAGTTTTAATAACTTATATAATAACCCAGCTAGTTCCAAATATTTGAAATTAAGAATAGAGGAGTTGCTCAGGGACCAAATGCAGTTTTTAGATTGGGATGCTATTGACTTGCACTTGTTGTGCACAACATGTTTTTCCTTATATGATATGTTGCTATGATCGTGGTTTTGTCTCTGGGGTATTTTATGCCCTTGTTTATAGTCACAGGCCTGAAATATATATTTAACCACAAATATCGTGCCCCAAAATTCCAGTTTGTGTGTCAGTGTCACTTTTTGTTTTCTAGAAGCCTATTAACTACAGCTCCTGGTGGTAAACCTATTTCCTGATTTAAACTTTCAAGGCATAACTTTTTGGAGTCCATGTTAGGTGCTGTGATTCTAAGAATTCAGTTCACCTCTGAATAACCCCTAAAAACTCCCATCCAACTGTTTTCAACTTGTGAAGGCCTGTGTATTTGCTAATATGTGATACAGTATAAAGTACAGCTGTTTGGAGACATTTGCCATCATAAAAGGAAGGTCTCTGGCAACTGCACTGTCATAATTTTCTGCAATATACTGCAGTGGTTCAAGTCCTCTTCTTTACTATTTTGAAAAGCCCTGCCAAACACAGTGTGTGTTCATAAATCACTCAAATTGTTATCAATTTAAGTAATGTCTTAGAGCTGCTTTGCCAAATGCAAATTTTTCTCAACATAAACTAGTGAGATGGCACATAATAAAAAATAAAAAAAAACCCACACAGTTTATGATTTGAGGAGATCAAGCAGCCTTCAGATCCATACACAGCAACCTTCTTCAGTCAGTGAGTGCACCACAGATCTCCTAGACTGGTTATGCATTCCTGTCTGCTGCCTTCACTCTTCATGCTGCGCCGTGTTGCAGCAGGTGATGACGTGATGTGTTCATGTGGCTTGAGCTCATGATGAAGTCAAGACAGAAGAGCACACCATAAAGGATCTCTGGCTGAGTTAGCACTCTCGACTAGCCGCTAATATACGCCCTTCATGGCTAGCAGTCAGCGGATTTTAAAGCTAAGCACGCTAAGCACATGTTAGCTTGTGAGAGACAAGGGCTTTACGACAGGCGTACTGATCCAGTACTCCATGTGAAATTATTAACATGTGGTGTGTGCTGCACAGAGAACAAGGTGAAGGATCATTTCATATGTATTAACGGCTTCACTGGAGCACACACGCTGGAGTTTAACGTTGGAGTCAGTGATACAGCAGCAGTTATGGATCTGTAGGCCCGTCATGGAGAATGACATGTTGATCAAAAAAGCCTTAAATGTAAGAAAAGCACTGATGGATTAAATCCTGGCCTGGGCTCACCACATCCCTGTGTTTGACATGCCCCCGTCAGATTCTGCCAGGTCACAGAATGAAAGCATAAAGTTTTTCACTATGGGAAATGTAGTCTGCTCTTCTAAGTGATTTTTATGCCATGAATACATGGTTCAATACTAGAGACTAGATAGCACTACAGATCCAGAGTCATCTCAGGGCAGGTTCATCAGTAGTTGGACAACTTTATTATACCTCAGTAATGTGTGCTTGATAACTTGCCAACCATGCTCTCAAAATTACTATCACCACCTCTCCTTTCCATAGTCATATGTTATTTGTATAGCTTTGGCATGGTTTTGTGAGTCAAATGTGTCTCTCATCCATGTATTAATATAAATTCCTAGGGAATCCAGATGTAGTTTGAGGCAAATCTGAGCTACACATACAGCTCAACAATGTCATTCAACAGCAGTCTCAGTGATGATGATAGTGATGTCATCTACACAACTCCTACCAAACAGAGCTTGAAGAACAAAGTGCATGCATGGTTAAAATACAGAATTTTCTCCTTCAAGTCTGAATGCAGTTTTGCGACCTGACACCTGTGAGTTTGGGGGAACTATCTTAAGTCAAGTCAAAATTTATTTATATAGCACTTTCTACAACAAATGTTGCTTTACAAGTGCATGGGTTCAGATCCCTAATAAGCAAGACAGGGGTGACAGTGGCAAGGAAAAACCTTCTAGGCAGAGATTAAGAAGAAACCTTGGGAGGACCAAGACTCTAAAGGGGACCCATCCTCCATTGGGCAGCTAGTAGAAGTCCATATTTATGGTTCTATTTCTAGGCTGAGCACAAAAGGTATTTTAGTTCTTCCCAGAATGGCACTATTCTGGATGGAGATCTTGGATGGTATTCCATTCTTCCAGTTTGGGAGTCAAAGCCCCTAGTGCTGTCCAGGAGCCGTCCCTCTCTCTCCCCTAGCTCGTGCCCCTGCTGCGGGTACACAGCACTGTCCTTACTTGTGTCTTATACACCCTGATGCCGCATGAGCTGCTTCTTGAAAAGATGTGGTGATTGGCTGCATTTGCTCTAGAGGAAGCATGTGACAGCCCTGGCCCTCATTGGTTGGGTGCAGTCATGTGATGGGGAGATTGATGGGTGGGAATTGGCAAGGAGGAAAGAAGAGTAGGAACACTTAAAACATTTACCTTACATCACAGCTGCCATACTACTATGTAGCTTGAAACTTTGGCTAATTGATTTGGTGATTTGTCCTCAAAGCAGTTTTGAATTCAGATGTACAGGTCAAAAACATATGTGTAAACGGCACTAGCAATAAACTAGTCCTTTGTAAATGCAGGGTGCTAGTCTGGGTGAGTACCAGAATGCTTGAACCTGAGCTAGGCTCCTTCAAAAGTTCCCAGAAATCAACAGAAATTAAAACTCCATGTCAATCCCGCCTTTATCATCACTTTGCTTTGTGAAAATGACTCTGTGGTTGTCAGAAGCCAGAAGGCCACTAAAAGCAGCACATTCAGAAGGTCAGAAGGCGTGCATGGTGGATTTGCTAGGAGGTCGTGATCTTCAGAATGCAGTAGGGTGGCTGCTGTGCTGGAGGTCCACTACTGTGACCTTTGACCTGGGTCATTCAGGGGATGCATTTGCCCAGTTGAGTCTGCTTTATGTCAGGGCAACAGGGTCAGCAGGGTCATTCACTATAAACTTAGACCTTAAAAAACCTACATTGCTCTTATCCACAAACAGACCAGAGGTACTGGTGTGGTATGACCTTAGTGCATTATAGTGTGCACTTTTAAAAATGCTTTTGGTTTTTGGATGAATAGGTCCTTCTGTGCATCATATGTGTATGTGTAGGGATATATCTGTGCCGATCAAAAGTGACTGGATCCATTTTGCATCACTCATTCTAAGCTCATTGTAAATCACAGTTGAAAGCAATTTCTTCCAAAATGGCACTGTAAACAAAACATAAAACATAAAAGAGACTCAGCTCAGTTACCTTTCAGGCCTTGAAAATAAATGCATTTGACAGTACTTCTCTCTTATTTCCTATTTGTATAGTTCATGCTCAGGATTTGATGAGACAGTCCTGCTTTGTGAGCAGCTGGTTAATACTCTGACAGCAGCATCCAGGCCTCAGATATTTCTGCAGGAATAACTGCATTTGATCAGGAAAGCATTTTGTAAGCTAGTTGAGGATGATATAATAGCTAATGATGAAGACAGAGCATACATTATGTGACGTGCAATAGGGTGATGGAATAAGTCTACTCCTAGTCCTATAACTACTCTTATATGCTATAACTTTTACAGTTTTCTTACTATTTTGTTTAAGGACATTTTCTCATAAACATACATACATACTGTCCATATAGTGTACATATCACTGATGTTTCTATTGCTGTGTAAAAGATAAGACTGTTTTAGTTCCTATACTCTTTACTGTTTGAAATGGTTTCATTTGCTTTATGTTCATTTGTACCACATCCTCCCAGGTTTGATATCAGCAGTAGCAATCAGCAACATCACAAACTCCATGGACTAACATTTAAATTGTAACCAGCCATGTGATATTTGTTTTTTTGCTTTTCCACTCCTAGACTTTCATGTTTGGCAAGGTTTCCATTAGGTGAACACCATGTTGTTACGGTACATCAAATCAGTCTTGTCAGGAACATTTCTCCCACGTTCCCCAAGTAACGTTCCAGAGAAGTCCAGGGAGTGAGAAGCTGATAAACATGCTGGTGCTCAAAGCACAAACCTGGACGCTAAGAAAGGATGTACTGAAAGCTGTTCCTGGTGCCCTCCTGCCTGGGTTCTGCCCATTGGGTGTCCAGCTGCGTGAGGAATGAGCGTGTACACAGGAGGCTTGTGACTTATTGTGTACTGTGTGGACCTAAAAGAATGAGTATAGAATTAATATTACAACTGCCCTTCATAGGGGTTTTTTTATTACTGAGCATACCTGCTCACAAAAAATGTGCTCTTAACTTCCAATGCCTAGCTTGGACTTAACCTGTACCTGTAATACTTCAACTGACCACAGAAGACCTTCAGGGTATAAAGGTTTACATTTTTTCCCCCTTGTTGCCAAACATATTGGGCCTTTCTGTACTTTACTTCAATGTGGAATGTCAAACATGTCGGGAAGCAGCGAACATTTTTGGCCCCAGGTCCTTTCTCACACCACGAGAGTAAAGTGTTTATACACAGAGCACTACAAGGACGAATGGAGGAAAACTGTTATGGGCAAGTTTCTGCAGGTTAGTTGTCAGATGGTGTGAGATGGTGACAGTTACCTTTACCTTCATCTTTGCTCATTGCTGTGTTTGGATATACTAATAAAACTACCAGTAATATATACTGTATTCAGGATTGCCCATAGTAAGCAGTTTTAGTAAACGCTTTGAAATCCTAATGACCAAACATTTATAGGACTTTAACAATCATTCAGTTGAACAAACTTCTGATGTACTTGAAACTCGTTAATGCTGGCAATCATGGGAAAATATATTTGACAAAAACCAACAGCTAATTTTAATATAAAGAGAAAGCATCACAGCGGGGATCAGTGCACACTTATTTGAGTTTAATTTCAGTGTAGCCATTTCTTTGCCATTTCAGCCATTTCAGACCAAATGGATGATGACAGAGGGTTCGAACAGGCATCTGTCTGAAGTCAGGTTAATGAGGACTGTAGGGAGAAACCTGAGATTAAGTAGGTAAGGGCAGATTGGTATCAACTGTGTATGATTAGTGATCAGTAATTAGCAGTCAGGATTCCTGAGGGAGGGTGAAGGACCTGGGTGGTGGCTGTGTGGTGTGCCATGATCAGGGATTGTGATTGGCTATCCTGTGGGCCAGGGCCGGCGCTAGGGGGGGGGGGGGGCAGAGGGGGGCATTGCCCCCCCAAATTGTGTCTTTGCCCCCCCAAGCACAATGCAAGCAACGGCTTTTTTTATTATCTCTGAACCAATCACAAAAATGCATTTTGCTTTACAGCGTGAAGATATTTCCTTGCTTATTCCTGATTGGCTCTTTGAGTTTTGAGTCATATAAAAATCGGCAGACCGCCCCAAACGGTTCAGTTCGGCAGTATATGTTCTGTTAGTGTGAGTGAAAGACAGGTATACTGGTAAACACTCTTCTGAGTTTAAACTGACTTCCACATGGTAATATTTGCTTAACTGTGGTTTTTCGTTGCTTTAATGTTACTCACCTCTTACATAGGTGTTGCTTAAATTATTTTATTAGCCGTTAGCGGTTAGGCTAACTTGGTTCTCCTAAACCTGCGCGAACGGCGGAAGCGTTTAAATACTTGCCGCGCAGTGTTGTCCGAAACGATATGTGGTAATAAAAAACAGGGGAATGAACATTTACCTGACGAATTTTAATGTTGCTTTTTCAGATTTGAAAAGTGCTGGAATTTAGGCTAAAGTACTTGAAAATGTTGAAATTGTAACTACTTCGTTTCACAACAAATATCTGTCTGAATGAACAGTTCTCTTGTATTACGTTAACAAATACGAGCCTCTTGTAATTCCAGGAGGAAACATGAGAGAACGTGAAGACGTTAAGATTGGGCGTTTTGAAAGTGTGATTAAAAAAGCGAATTATTTTGAGTATATGTATAAATATTTAACTTAATTAAGTTTAACGTGCTGAGAAATATTGAACTGGACCTTTAAAGTGAGGTACAAGTGCTTTAATTCCACCTTGTATAGGTGTATGAACCCGGCAAACATGACATTGTTCATTGCGCTGAGGTGCGGCGCGCGCGAAGTTACAAAATTCGAGAGGTGCGCGACAGCGCGCGAGGCTGCTCTTTCCCCCGTGCAAGCCGTCGCGGCTCATGGTTTAAACCACATATGTCAAAGTCAAAGCCCGCGAGCCAGATCCGGCCCGCGAATTGATTATCTATGGCCCCCTGGATGATATTGAATTACTATTAGAACCGGCCCGCAGGCCACAGCCGCCCGATGGTGTTTTGTACGCACAAACACTACATTCCCCACAATGCAACGGTAGCCCGCGAAGTCACTGCAGCGCGAAGCGTCGCCAGGGTCCGCGCGGCGAAAATGACGTAATCGCAGTGGCTCCGCCAGCGCAATGAACAAAGTCATGTTTGCCGGGTTCATACACCTTTATAAGGTGGAATTCAAGCACTTGTACGTCACTTTAAAGGTCCATTTCAACATTTTCCAGCACGTTAAACTTAAATATGTTAAATATTTATACATATACTCGAAATGATTCGAAATAATTCGCTTTTTATTCACATTATTTAATGGTTGTTTATTTTCCCCAATCTTAACGTCTTCACGTTCTCTCATGTTTCGTCCTGGAATTACAAGAGGCTCGTATTTGTTAACGTAATACAAGAGAACTGTTCAGTCAGACAGATATTTGTTGTGAAACGAAGTAGTTACAATTTAAAACATTTTCAAGTACTTTAGCCTAAATTGCAGCACTTTTCAAACCTGCAACACAAAGCAACATTAAAATTCGGAGTCGCGCACTATGGTCACTCAAGAAAGTATAAACCTAAATCAGCAGTCAGAGCAGACATCAACGTTCAGCTATCCCCCTTCTCAAAAATGACTAAACGTAAGGTGGACACTGAGAACGGGTTTCAAGCCAGGTGGGAGGCAGAGTACATGTTCACGGAGGTAAAAGGTAAACCTGTGTGTCTTCATGTGATTTTTCTTTGAAGGAAGTTTGCTTTTATCTGTTTGCCTGTTGAAAAATGTTTTCACTTGAAATTACTGACAGATCCATAAGAAAATAGTGCTTTATTCATTTAAACATTAAATAATATACACTGTGTTAGGTCTTGGTTCAATAGGCTATGTGCAATCATTTCAATATGTTTTAATAAACATTGAACCAGTCCGGCCCTCGGCTTGTAGCAAATTTGTTTTTTTGGCCCTCTGTGTTTTTGACTTTGACATCCCTGGTTTAAATGATTCCTCGCCATCACAGCCAGTATTGTTATACTGTGCATAAATACCGCATTGTACCAGTACGTTTCATAACATCAATAAAAACTTCAATACTTTACCAAATTTTTTACCATTAAAGTGCAGTAGATAGATTTCTTATTTTATGTACTTTCATATTTTTTTCTTTTTCAAAATAGAAATGTGACGAATACTCCCTTTTATAACAGAATTTGTATTCTTTTGTTTTCTTTATATTTTAATTTCCCAGTAATATAAATATTCTCACTCATTCCTATTTCCATGTTTGAATATTCTCAGTCTGTGTATAGGTACATTTGTCAGCCTTTCAAGAAATAGAGTTGTTCTATTAGTAATGGCAGTATTGAAATGAAATACAATTAGATAATCTTTGTTCTCCATTTACATAATCAACATGTATTTTTTAATCATTGTGTTTTAAGTTTTAAGTTCGAAAATGTGCATTTTTATTTCTTTACCTAATACATCACTTTAAGCCAGTATCAATAGTCATCATTCATGCACAAATCAAGCCTTGAATATATTTCTGGCTTCATAAACATGACTATCAACATGCCCCCTCATTATGTTTTACTGCCCCCCCAAGCAAAGCAGTCCAGAACCGGGGCTGCTGTGGGCGCTGTCTTTGTCTTAAATTTGGCTGGGTGACGACCAGGACGTGACAAGCTGAACACTTGGTAGAGCTGTCATGGCCCCACCTATGAAGAACTTTGGAAAATATGGAAGATCATTTAGTTGTGTTCAATGTTGTATTTTGACTCCTTAGGATTATATATGAAGTGTCCTTGTAAATACAAGGAAATGCCCACAAATATTTTCAGTGAATTTAGTCAAGCCCTCTTTCAAAAAATCCAATGCCTGCCGAAGTATCAGTATATCAGTATGTGTCTGTTTGAATGACCCTTTCAAGAGATCATGAAACATTTGAATATCTCATTATTTTTCATCCAGGGTTTATCTCAGAGAGCATAACATCACAAATGGAAAAATGCCTGGAAAAATGGATTGGATCTTTACATTTCAAACCTTTTTACTTTCTTTCTCTCTTCTTATTTATTACTTTTTGGGGGTGGGTCAAGAAAGCAATATATTAATGTATTAAGTTATTAATACTTAATTAAGTTATTAATAATGAATCCTCTTTCTCTCCTCTCCCACTCTCCTGCTCTGGCCACTCAGACCTCTGGGTCGGGGCTTGTTTTGCCTGCCCCCTCACATTTTATCTTATTTTCTCACTTTGTGCATTAACAGTTGTGATAATACTTTAGTACTCTGTACTACACGTATTGTAATATGTAATGTGTTTTATTCTAACATTAAATACGTAGTATAATAAATAGTTGAATTCTAATATATGTCATAGTTTTGTGCACTGCTCTTGTTTCATATTCTCAAGGCATTTGTGTATTTGAATTCCCCTGCCTTGTCCAGTCTGTGAGGATTAGGTCAAATGTTCAGAGACACGTGAGGTCAGCCATCACATCCATTTGACCTGCCACCGTGCTGCTGTTGGCTATTGTTGCAATGAATGCGGTAGAAGGGAATCAAGGCCAGTTTCTCCACAACCAGAGAGCAAAGGCCAGTTATTCTCTCCTGGACTGTGTATATAAACCCCTGAAGTTCTTACACTGGGGTTGTTTGGCATGATGACAAATTTGACTTGACTATCTTTTGCCTGTTTTGTCTTTGTCTTGGACTTCGATGCGTGAATCCTTCATCAGACTTTTTCACTACTGCTGTGTGCTATTTGCCCCATAGAAGAAATCTTAACTCCTTGACATAAAGCAGCAGAGCCTCGGAAATATCATTAGTCCCCATTTAGTCACTCTGATTTGTACTTTTCAACAATCCTGGGATTCTTTTTTCCTGGCCAGTGTTTGTACTTTTGCCCTCCTCCAATTGTTATGTTCAAAGTTCACCAAACAGAGAAGTTTGTACGACATGCCCTGCACTCTCTTGACCTTTTTGCCTTGCACTTTAATCTCTGTTAATTGTGCTGCTCAGCTTGGAGAAGCTCATTAGGCATCATGCCTTAGGCGTGAGCCAAAGTCCTTCCTGACCTTTGCTGACATCCCACACATTAAGTTCAGCATGGGTCAAAATTGACTTGTGTCTGGAAAGCCCAATTCCGTAAGGATCTCCAACCTGATCTCAAACCTGGAGGCTTACACTTCTGTCTTTGTGCTTTCTCCTACTGACCTGGAGTCATTTGCTCATTTATATCAACTGTTTTGTAATCAAGTAGCAGAAATCCTGATTCTCTGTCATTATTTTACCATTCCCATGGGCAAGTCATGAAACCATCAGATGAGCACTAGATGAGACATGAGTGAGCAATGTCTGAGTTCACTTCCCAATGTGGGAAACTCCTGAGTACTACACATGGCTACTCTATCCTAATGATCTCATGAGAGGAAACGTCTGTATCTCTCATGACAGCTGCTTGAAGCGTTCAGCTCAACAGGTCCATGATTAGTCAGCTCCTCCATGTAGATGGACAGAAGGCTCCTATTCATGCATGTGGCCTCTATGTCTGATGGCTCATCGCTCTCGTGTTGATAATTACAGGATCCTTTGGTTTGACAGTAAAAGATCAAAGCCAGAAGAACTTGAACCAGCACTTGGTAATCCTCAACTACCTCAGTGCCTGTAACAGCCCGAACCCTCTCACAGCCTTGGTTTTACATTCTCAGCTTTACATACCTGAAACAAAAATCTTGTTTGCATGCATTTTATTTTATATATTTTAAAAATTGTCCTAAAGTATATACTAATTTCATTATTACCTAATGAATGTGTGATGCACAAGACTGCAGTCACTGGGCTCATGCATTAGAGCACAGGCCGTTTGAAAAGCCAAACATTCCAGCTGCTCTCTGCATATCTCTGCAGGCTTCTGCACTGCACCTCCATGCCCAAGGGTCAAATCATCAGGCCTAAACAGGCCATGCAGAGACACAGCACATGTGAAAGGTTAAAGTTCACCCGTGAAAAACATATTTTTACCTTCTGTTTACACTACATAGGCCCATAAAACGTGCTCTTGGAGAGACTGCTATATTGATAGCTTGGGGGCACGTGAAAACTTTGGTTTTGTCTAGATGTCAACATGTCTCGTGATAGCTTGGGGAAGAGCAGAGCTTTCACTCACAGGGCCAGAGACAAAACCCAAGCTGAGAGACATGAGAGAGACTGGGGGCAAAGGCACCTTCATCTGGGGGTGGTCACTGTAAGGGGCTTAGCTCTTTCACATAGTTCCCATTGTGCCAGAGATGATGCGATTCAGTCTGGCTCTGGTTTCCTGTGAGATTCTTAGCTTTTTGCCTACAATTTGTAAGACAAAAATAGTTCCCATGGAGCCAAGTAAACCTTGGGCACAAGCTTGAATGCTGCATAAGTAAACTGTATTCAGACTATAAAGGACATTCTCTGTGTGTGTGTCTCTCTGTGTGTCTCTCTCTGTCTCTTGCTCTCTCTCTCTCTCTCCCTCTCTCTCTCTCACACACACACACACACACACACAATAAGTGCTTAGTATATAATCTATGAACAAGAAAGGTGGTTAGTCAAGGGATGATCAATACAGTGGTTGGTTGCTGAAGTAAAAAACATTTTACTTGAATCCAGCATGATACTAATCCATGCACTGAGCTGTGTTCACAAACATCTTTATTAAAGGCCCTGCTTTGTCGTAAGTAGTGTTTTGGAGTCCTAGAGAACAGGTTGCTGATGGGTATGTGTTGTCCATGGAGAGACGGAGGTTATCTGTCTGTCGTGTCCTGTCACCACATGCCTTTGGAGCAAGATGTGTGAAAACAAATTGCAGCTGGTTTTAAAAAAGAGATATGTGGAGAATTTGCAGACAAAGGACAGATTGTTTTGCATACCTACTGTGAAAGATATTTGATGGGTTTACTGAATGAATAATGAATGAATGAATTAATTCATCAGATATTCTGTATTGGATTTAAACAAGAAAATAATCTTCTTGCACACATTGTTCTAGCTATCATGCTAAAAAACCACACAGTGCAGCGTAGTTGGATGCTGACACAGTCTTTGTTCTTTTGACATTGACTTGATGTGGTACTTCTGCACACAGGAGGACCTGACTGGAAGTACAAAGTTAGATTTAATTAGAGGGCCTGTGTTAGTGGTGAAACCATATAACATAACAACATCTTTACACACATTCCTCCTCTACTATGGTTTTCTATATTTACCAGGTTGTTTCCTAAACTTGCCAGTTCATTCTTACCTTTTTAATAATGTATCAAATAGTATTTTTTAACTCTTTTTTGTCTCAGACCACTGCTTTTCAGAGGCCTCCAAAACCTGTTTTAGCATGTCTTTTGGTTCTCATACTGAGAGACAACAGAAACAGACTCCAGGTCCACTGAGGACCATGTGTTAGAAGATTCCTTTGTGCAAGAATATATAGCTAATCAAGAAACAACAGAACAGTCAGTGGGGAAACATTTAGATGTGCAGCCATGTTTTCATTTCAGATGTCTGTGGTAACTGTAGTGGACATGGTAACATTAAGACTGGAAATTCCACCTGCAGACCATACGGAAATAATGAATCAACTCTGTGAGCTTCTGCATGGCTGTCTACAGTTAAATGCAAAATGCAGCTCTTAATATGTAAACATAACTGATTGGCATTAGAGGTCTGAAGACCCCTATCTGTTCTTCTCTTTTTGATCAGTTTTTTTATTTGTGGTAAAGCCATGGAGAATGGCTTTTTCACTATAGCTTTGGCCTTCCATTTTAATGTACTGAATTGTTTAAGATGAAAATGCTTTGACATATGATGTGGTAAGTGTATAGAATACCAACTCTGGTATTCCAACTTAGCAGTACCCACAAAGGCATGAATTAAAAGCAGTCTCTGGAGTTGAAGGCATATGCTCCATATTAAATATACAGCTGGGTAAGATACAGCTGTGAAGTAGGAAGTTACTGTCCAGGTGTTAATGGGGTCTCTTTCATATCTTCCATGTGATCTAGATGCGTATCTATGGTTACGGGGATGGAGCAGTTCACGTGCACTGCTAACGGAGATGTGACACAAATTTGAAAAGATTTAACACATGTGGAACAAATAGGATGGGGCTATTACTGTCATGTTTGGATAGTATTAAGGTTTTTGAATAAGAAACCACAACTTCGAAGTGCAAAGATACTAGTTAGATGGCAAATTTTCAAGTGAAAGATCTTATTCTTATTCTTCTAGTGCTTCAATATGACCAGGTCATTGTGAGCGTTTGCAGGAGTTACTATGTGCAGCTTGCACATAGCTTGCACAGCTTGCAAACAGCAGGGGGCGCTGTGTGCCTGTAGTAGTCAGGAACTGCAGGAGGCAGCTTTGCTCTTTCCCTGACACTCACCGCTCCATTATTTTTCTCATCCATTTGTATCTATAGCATAGTTAACCCCAGAGCCAGAGCTGTCAGGTCAGTACTTCCTGTTTGGTGAGTCCCCTGGGCTTCGTGAACATGCCGCCTCTTTAAATATTTACATAGGAGCTAGACAGTAGTCTGACAGTGAGGCTAAAGGGAAACCTTTGAACAAAAGAATTGTAAGAAGGGGAAAAGAGTGAGAGTGAACTTTAAACCAGAAAAATGCTGGCAAAGGGGAATGCAAATGGTGCAGGTCATAATGATGGAAATCGCCTGAGGTGTAACGACCGATCAACCTGTTCATTTAATAATAGCATTGTGATATTAAGAGAAATTAAATGTTAATGGTTTTATAATCTAATCACAATGTTCTATCTGTTCCACAACCAAATGTTTTACTCCATATGTCAGTCCTGCTTTAAAGAGTGTGCTTGAACAGCAGCTGATTTGAATGTGTTTTGGATTGGATTTGGTCTTATCTCTGCTGTACGTTTTATAGCAACTTTTTTATGTCTCAATTAATTCAATTAATCTAATTAGCTGAAGCTACCAGCAACAATACAGACTTTTTTTTACATGAATTCATTCTCTGCAACCAGACATTGTGCCACCAGTGACCTGATTCTTTCTGGTTTTCTTTGGCTTTTAAAGATGTCCGTTGCTGGACTCTGGATGCTGTCGTGTATTCTGGGTTCTCTATAACTGTGGGTCAATGACTCTAGCGACAACTTGGGTAGCGGTTTAAACGAGGACCACTTTATTGAACACTCCCCCGGGCTCTCCCCCGCCTCAGCCCTTCACCCCGACACCCTCGCTCGTGGGCGGGGCCTGTGATAACACATAATACCACATCTCCCCTTTTAAGTACAATCAGGCAAATACTTAAATTAGATCTGTTGCTTTTTTTTTTAAAGAAAAACAACACACCAGTTCTATGGACCCTATTTTAAACATACAACTTAAATGCCATCAATTTTAGAAAAACATTCTGACAGTTATAAATCAGGCATCTATGCAGAACACATCAGAAAACAATTTATTTTTCCTTTTCTCTATCTGGAGGTCAGGGTGGACTACCTGAACCTCCTGAGTCAGCTGAGGGATTATTCTGCCCCTTCTTGCCAGCTGCTCAGAGCAGACTAATATTACTTGTCTGTTATAAGTCCAGTTTTTGTGGCTTTACAATTGGCCTCCCAGATCTGGTTCTGAGTATTGTGAGCTCTGATGTGGCACAGGGTGTTTGTGCCTTTTGAGTCTCTATGGTTGCAGAGTTAGTGAGACCCTGAGAGCTACTCTGAGCAGTGTTGTTGCTCTCCGCTCCATCCATAGGAATGAGATGGTGTCGATTCCTGCGAACGGTCCCATGGGGAACTTCGACCATGTAAGAGCGTGGTGTTGAGTGTTCTCCTAACACTGACCCTGTGACCTTTTGGTCTGTGACCCACACTTGTTTGCCAGGAAAGAGCTTATTTAAATTGTGTACTCTGTGACGTTTATTAAAGCGCATTTGGTCTGCACTCCTCCTCTCTCTCTCCCTTGAGCCTACAGTGGTGGCGTCGGGAAGTGATGGGTTCAGCACAGATGGCAGAGTCGGCACCGTAGTACGAAGTTGACGTCCCATCAGCAACTGCGCTGGACTGTAGCCATTTTGGAGAGGTGTCGCCCTATATGCCAGTAAGGCAAGATACGGGTCCGATGCCTTCTTGAGAAGATTCTTAACAGTTTGTATGGCCCGTTCTGCTTCCCCATTGCTGCGGGGGTATCTTGGACTACTGGTAACGTGTTTGAATCCAAATTTTGCTGCAAACTCCGCAAAAATACTTGATGAGTACTGAGGACCATTGTCGCTGACAACAGTCTCCGGGATGCCATGTCGAGCAAAAATTGACTTAAGATGAACAGTGATGTCAATGGACTTCGTGAGGGAGAGGTTCACCACCTCGACATACCGGGAGTAATAATCTACTACCAGTAGGTATGTTTTCCCTTTCAAGGTAAACAAATCTGTCCCCACCTTCTGCCAGGGTCTCTCAGGAAGTTCTGTTTGGATTAGCGGCTCTGTGTGGTTTGTACGTTCTTTGATGCATGTTCTGCAATTCAGTACAAGTTCGTTAAGCTGTTGACTCAATCCAGGCCACCAAACACTGTTCCTTGCGCGCTCCCGGCATTTCACCACACCTTGATGTCCTTCGTGCAGTCTTGCAAGAACGTCGTTCCTTAAGGCAGAAGGAATAACAAGTCTTTTTCCTTTAAGCAGGAGACCATCATGCACTGTAAGGAAGGCACGCTCCTCCCAGTAATGCTTTTCTGGACCTATGCAGCGATTGAACTCTGGCCAGCCATCCTGACACATACTCATAACTCTAGAACACACGCTATCTGCTTTGAGATGTTCCCTCAGTCCATCCAAATAAGATGTGGTTGCTGGAAGATGTGCCATGATGCTGTCCACATAGATGTTTGTACTCTCCATGAGCTCATCATCTGTCCTGACTGTTTCTTTCTGCAGCGGTGCACGTGACAGCGTGTCTGCTGTCCATAGACTTTTTCCCGGAACGTGAATTATTTTATAGGAATAACGCATGAGTCTCATCCTAAAGCGTTGTATGCGAGGGGGTAAGGCATCTAACGCTTGAGCTCCCAGAAGACTGAGAAGTGGCTTGTGGTCAGTCTCCATTTCAAAGAAGCGGCCTATCAGGAAGTCTCTGAACCTTTCACATGCCCAAGTGAGCCCAAGGGCTTCTTTCTCTACCTGAGCATATCTCTGTTCAACTGGTGTGAGAGACCGAGATGCATAGGCTACCGGCCTCCATTGTGCACCCCATTTCTGCAACAGAACGGCACCCAAACCGAAGGATGATGCGTCTGCAGACAATTTTGTCTCTTTATTTGGGTCATACAAAGCGAGTACGGGTGTGGATGTCAGATCCTTTTTCAAATCCGTAAATGCTTTGACTTGGTCAGGCCCCCAAAACCAGCAGTTCTTCTTGGACAGAAGGTCTCTGAGGGGTTTGTCTTTTTCAGCTAGCTGTGGTATGAATTTACCCAGTTGATTGACCATCCCCAGAAAGCTCCTTAGCTCACTGACATTGGCTGGCTCTGGCATGTCTTTGACTGCTGCTGTTTTCTCTGGATCAGGCCTCACGCCTGTACCAGAAAGGATGTGGCCCAAGAATTTCACCTCACGCTGTGAAAGGGCACATTTTTCAGTGTTCAGTGTGATGCCAGCGTTTGCCATCCTTTCCAACACAGCAAGAAGGCGTGCATCATGCTCTTCCTGGGACTGGCCCCACACTAGCACATCGTCCATGTGACAAACCACACCCTCCAGTCCTTCTGTGACTTCCGTGACCATTCGATTTTGGAAATGTTCAGGAGCCGAGGCTATTCCAAACGGCAGGCGGTTAAAAAAATAACGCCCAAACGGCGTAATAAAAGTTGTGAGCTTAGCAGACTCCTTAGCCAGAGGAATTTGCCAAAAACCCATGTTTGCATCTAATTTGCTGAAAATTTTTGCACCTGCTAATAGGCCAAGTGTCTGTTCAACTGAGGGGAGGATGTATTTTTCTCGCTGTACTGACTCATTAAGCTTTGTAAGGTCAACGCATATACGAGGATTGTTCCCTGATTTTTTTGGTACTACCACCATTCCCGAGCACCATTCAGTTGGTTCCTCCACCTTGCTGATAACTCCCAACGTCTCCATACGCTCCAGTTCATCCTTGACTTTGGGCATAAGGGGTAATGGTATACGTCGTGGAGTGGTCAAGGAAAATGGCTCTGCCCCTGGTTTCAGTTTAATAGTGTATGGCTGCTGTATCAGACCTAGCCCGCTGCATAACTTTGGATAGCATTCTTTTAATGACTGGATGGTTAAGCTATCCACACGTGTGACCAGTCCTAGGCTAGTGATAGCAGGTCTACCTAATAGAGCTGCATGCAAACTTCTGATTACATACACTTCCTCCAGTGACTGCTTCTCATCTTTCTGTAGGAGCAAATGTGTGACCCCCAACACATCTAGTGGGGCGTGGCCTGGTCCCAATAAGTGTTTGGACACTGGCCTGAGCACTGGCTTTTTGTGGGCCTTGAACACACTATGAAACATGTGCTCTGGCATGACAGTAACATCCGCACCTGTATCAATTTTGAACTTCACTGTACTGTCTTTGATTTTAATATCAACCCTCCATGGGTCTCCACCAGCTTCTACTGTGCCAAGAAATATGGCATCATCAAGCTCTTGAACTTCGTTCACTTTTTTGGATGATAAGCACACTTTCTGGTAATGTCCTTTCTTTCCACACGCATGGCAAATTACTGCGTTTGCTGGGCAGTGAGCTTTAGGATGGAAAGGGCTTTTGCCACATTTGCGGCATTTTAATTGTTTTTCTTTAACAACGTGGCTGTTCTTTGCTCTCTGTCTGGCTTGATATGGCCTGTTTTTGCTTATAACACGGTCCACTGAGCCGGTTCCCTTGCTATAACTAGCGTCGCCCCGCAGGCTACTCTGCTGCTGCTTTACCGCTTCCGACTGTCTAGCCATTTCAATCGCCTTTTCCAGCGTGAGATCTTTGTCCAGTTGCATACGTTCGGACAAACGCATATCAGAAAGCCCTACAACTAGCCTATCTCTGATCAGCTCTTCACGCAGCGTACCGTACTTGCAGTGTTCCGTCAACGAATACAGCGCCGTAACAAAGGAATCTACTGATTCGCTTTCGCTTTGCTTTCTCATGTTAAAACGTGCTCTTTCATAAATCACATTTTTCTTCACAACAAAGAAAGCCTGGAATCCGTCTTTTACCGCATCGTACTGTCGTTGTTGCTCCGCAGTCAAGTTCAGTCCCTTTAGTATGTCGTCTGACTCATCCCCCATGCAGTACATGAGCGTATTTACCTGGTTATCTTGAGAAGAAGCATATAGATTACTGGCCTGACGGAAACGCTCAAACCGTCTGATCCATTTTTCCCATTCATGTGGTTTGGTGAAGTCGAACGGCTCCGGCGGCTGTATGCTGAACGTAGCACTTGGGCCCGGCACAGGTGGCTGAATGCCCCCCGCGGCCGCATGGCCTGAAGCTTGGTCCAATTCCGAGGTGCTCATGTTTGCTAACTGGCTAGATTCAATGCCAACCACGCTATTTAAAGCTTGCTTCAAACCGGGGGAAAAAAAAAATAAAAACTTCCTCTGTACCTACTCTGACACCATGTCGTGTATTCTGGGTTCTCTATAACTGTGGGTCAATGACTCTAGCGACAACTTGGGTAGCGGTTTAAACGAGGACCACTTTATTGAACACTCCCCCGGGCTCTCCCCCGCCTCAGCCCTTCACCCCGACACCCTCGCTCGTGGGCGGGGCCTGTGATAACACATAATACCACAGATGCTGGAGGAAATCACACAGTGCATGTCAGGAATGCAAGCACACACAGCAGTTTGAGTGTGTGTTTGAGTGTTTCGAGTGTTTTAGAGTTCATCACATACTGGATACTTGAAGTGGGGTGAGGGGAAAAGCATTGATGGTGGGGTGGAACTCATTATGATAAATTCTTGAGCTGATAACAAACTCTCGAGCTGTCTTCAGCTGTTCCGCAGGTATTACGGGCTGTAAATAATGGCTCCTCTAAGGTAATGGATGTGTTTATCGACCATGCTGATACTCCAGCGATTAAAAAGATCTTTAAAAATGCCATTATTCATTGTGCTGTTTGAAATGTCTGGACTCTTTCCGTGAGGACCAAAGCCTGGTGCTCAGGTGTAATGGCCCAAAGTCAGAGCTTTATGGGAGGTTCAGCAGTTTTCACTGCTGGCTTGTTAAAAAGCAGCAATCTGTGAACATGTCATGAAAGTCTAAACACAACAGTGATCAGAAACAACTGGAAAAATAAGAGGTGTATCATGCCTAACTGCGCACCACACATGAAAAAGTGAGTTGTTGTTCTTTGCCTAAAACCAGCTTTCTCCATCTGAATTAGACACAGTAGATGATGTGAAATTAAAACATAGCAGATTAAATCAAATTGATTTATTACTGCTGAAAATTAATTATTAATTATTTGTACTACTCCGTTTTTCATACATGCTCTGCCTTTGGGACACAAAAGTCTCTTGAGTAACTAGGACTTTAAATATTCTCATCTCATACAATGAAACAATATTGATTGAGCATTCAGCAACCACCACAGAACCTGACCCATACCATGGGAAGGCTTTTGGTGCTTTTGTCTGGGTGATGCACCATCATCCCCCAGCGCACCAGACTAAACATGGCTGTTTTCCATTTGTCAGGCCCCACTCGTAATTTAGGCATTACCACTCTTCAATTATTTGTTCATCATGTTCAGCAGAGCAGAGAAGGGATATCTGATGAATATACCCAATGGTCTGACCTTACTGATCTGATAAGGTCTTTGAAAAGAAATGAAAAATGAAGAGGTGGACATATTAAAAGAGTGTACGGAGAATGCATGGAACTGATATGTAGAAGATCTGTTCCTCTGTAGAGAATTGATTTGAAACAGGTGAAAAGATATAGTGTGAGTGATATTTTATCCCCCAAGAATTCAGTCTTAATATTAGATTGAAACAGTTAAATCTTAGAGATCCAGCTTCTACAAATCAACTCACAGCAAAATCTTTTCGTCTTCATCATCTTTGAACTTAGGGCCACTAACCACCATGTTCCAGTGTAAGACTGAAAGGATTTTCAAAAAGCCTCCTGCCGTTGCCCTCTGGGGTCAAGCATGGGTGTATCCTGTGGTTGAGACTCTGGTCGACCCATGCATGATTCCAGAGGTCAACTGGGCAATCGATTTAGCCATTTTCTTCTTAAAACTTCACATTCCATTCTGAGTAACAGCACAAATGTAAGTCAAGTGAATGGTCCCTGCTGGATCAGATCATCCCATCTCAATATTTTGTTCTGTTAATGTAATACCATGTATGGGATTTCACCCTTGTTCAAGATGTCATTATATTGTTGAAAATTTTGAGATACCATCATAGGTCAGCAATACTAGATTCCGCTACTATAAGAGCATTGACCTTTATGACCTTAACTCAGTATGGGTAGTCTCCCCCTTAACACACACATACATACACACAAAAGTAAGAGTGCGGTCTGGACAAAGATTTGAGAGGAATACATTTCCTCTGCAATACTGATCTTCTTGTTTGAAAATGTAAAAGTAAATCATGATGTCACTAAATTAAGTGTTGAACTGTTTCTTTTAACATTTAATTCACAGAGTTTATCCTAAATCTTTTTTTCTATCTCTATCTAACTGCAGTTTCAGCTACAGCTTTGGGCTGTAGATATCTCCCTGGGTTGAGAGAAGAGATGAAAGCATGGTTGTTGATTGGTCTGGTCTTCTCATTCCATCAGATGTGAACGAGTGTGAGGAAACAAATGGAGGTTGTGAGGCTCTGTGCTGCAACACTATCGGCAGCTTCTACTGCAGGTGTCCGTCAGGCCAGGAACTCAAAGACGACGGCAAGACGTGCCAAGGTGAGCTCCTTCTCTTACATCCTGATATGCCATATATCTGTTCAGTTTGTCCAACTTAAACAGAAGGGAAATCAAGGAGACCTCACAGAAGTACGGAATCAGAACCAGAACCTAAAGCACAAATCTTACAGCCAGAGAAAAGTAGTATTACTTGAAAACATCTTTCTTTTTAAATCATCTGTTGCACCTGTGTCTCAATTCACAATGGTCCCTGATCAGTGAGCAAATGGCATATCTATGTTGAGGTGGTTTCGGAGGTTGGGCTGGGTGTTGCGGCACTGTCTAGGCTGTGGAACGCACCAGAGACGAGGAACAAGGGAGGAGAAGAAGCCGCGGCCCTGTTCACCGTGAGATGAACTCCCTTCTGCTGTTGCACATCTTGTGGTGTCCATGTCCAAAAGTGACCCCTGTGTCTCCAGCAACACTGGACTCCTGAAATATGGATTTGCTTGTTTTGCATAATGCTTTAAAGATTTTATCTGGAGGATTGTTAGAGTAGCAGCATTGCTGGTTTAATCTTGGGATAAATAATGTGGTGTTTTTACTTGATTTGCCCATATCTGGAAACAGCTGGGGATGTTGGAATGCTGAGATCAGGGTTTACATCTTCACAGAAGCTTTATGAATGGCCCTGCAGAGTGAAATGTAAACATAATAGCCCACACTATACAGTCTGGGCCAGATTAAGCTCTGTAATTTGTTGCAGATGATGTTGAATTTTCCCAGTGTTTATATGTAGCAGATTAATCTGATCAACTTTATACTGACCTTAACTGTGATGAACTCTCCTCTATATTCCTTAGTACTATAGTATATTAACATAAAGTCAGTAAGGTACATTTGAAGGACTTTTGCCTCAAGCAGAAGGCTGTTACTTCAAACAATTCTTACTTAAATATGAGTAAAGTTACTAGACTGAAAATCTTCTCAAGTTAAAAGTAAAAAGTAACTTATTTTAAATGTACTCCGTTACTCTGTGACTTTTTTTGTACATTTTTTGCATACTAGCAGACCAAAAAGACTGTAATTCTTGTTATCAATTTAAAATAGGATTATTCCTGTCTAGCCTGAATAATCGCTATATAATGTTACCATTATTTTACAACTTGTTGGATTTGATATTCTGAATCGCACATAACATTAGCAATGTCTAAGCAATGGCAGGCAGAGATGTCTTATGGCTAATTTTTTGCTAGATATTTTGCTAGATATCATCTATGTTTGCACAGGTTTTACGTCCAGTTTTGTAAGCCGATATTTCAATCTCTTGGAGCAAATACAGTTTACATTGTATAATAAAGCTGTTGCCTTTGTTGCATTCAGGTTCAGTTTCGCAAGTAGTAAACCTGCTTAATTATAGCAACGTGAGTTACCGTAATCCGTTACTTAAAAAAAAAAAAACTTTTCATTACAACTCTTCATTTAATTACATTATATCAACACATGACCACTGTTGGCAGGATATTTTTAAAGTGGTAGTTCACTCTTAATGTAGCAGAAAACTACAGTGTCGTACAGTGCATGATAGATTCACTATACTACCACTACTGCTACCATCACAGTGCAACTACTGGGTTGAGAATGGACTACCATAGAATTCTGTGGTCAGAAACTGAAAGTTGAGGCATGCGGTAGAGTAAATGACAAATTGTGCATAGCAGTCTGCATTACAACAGTATGTAACTGTGCACTTATAAAAAACATTTTAGGTGTAGGGTTTGTAATTTAGGTAATCATTGTATGTTTTATAACTCAACCATCACTGGACTATACAGGTATATGTACATTTAAATCTAAAGGTGTTACACCCATGAGAAGAGGTCTCGGTACAACTCATCTTCACTTATCGAATTCACATTCCAACTCCTGGCCAATTTCAATTTCAATTAAAGATATTGCTCATTTCACATTATCGTGAACTCAAGTTGAACCATATTGAAATTAGCATCAGCTTCCTCTCCTAACAACCTCCCTCTTCCTGCCCTAAAAGTAGCATCTACTTCTACAGACAGGGCTGTTTGTGGCACCTAGGAGTCACTCATCAGGACTGAACAAGCAATTGGCCTTCATCAGGATGTGATGTTTACCTTATACACTTTAACACCCATTGGATGAAGTTCATATCAACTTTGGGTCTTTAGGGGTCTGAGAGTGTGAAGCAGTAAATCTACAGTAAATATTTAGCTGGTATTTCAGATATTGAAAAGAATTGAAAAGAATTTGGCAAGAACTCTTGCCAAAAATGCAAATAAAAGTTCTTATAAATATTCCACAGTTGCAAAAGTTTGTTCTATTTCCTTTGATTTATTTTATATTCTCTATCAACTTATACTGTAGCTTGTTTTTGTAGAGCACACTTTGCTGAAATAAAAAGAAATACATACCAGAGAAAAATGCATTAAAGAAATCTCCAAATTTTACACCAGTCATACCAGTACGTTCTGTCTGATCCCATGCCAACAGTGGGCATTATTTATATGTTTGGCTCAAGAAGAAAAACATTCACATGTGCTTCTCAGTCCTAAGGTTGTAAATATTGTCCACAGTGATGTCTATAATAGTGTCTGTAATGGTCAACTGTATGTCATTCCTGTAAAATATGCATTATATATATATATATATATATATATATATATATATATATATATATATATATATATATATATATATATATATATATATGAGGGGTGGAGATAGGCAGAAAGGAAGGAATGGAAGGAAACAAAAATTCGGAGTCCTGTATTTCTCAGCCTGAATTTCCTCTTGCTCCAGTCTGACTGTAGCTTCCTTGTGCTGTTCTTCATCGGTGTGTACTCAGTATCAGTGTACTCAGTGTACTTCCTCAGTACTCTCTCATCATGCTGTGGGCCAGATGGTTGGTCCTGTGTCTCGTCTGCGCTGGGCTTCATCTCTGCCATGTCCACAGTGCCTATTATTCTGGCTACTGGCACTATTTCAGGAACTGCTATAGGCCACCTTGTTTCCAGGCATATAACAGGTTTAGCATGGGCTACCTGAGACTCGGTGAGTGTTCATGGGCACCTTTGTATTGCTCTTTATCTTTTGCATATCACATATGAAACTGCCATCCTCAAATGTTCAGTTGACTTATAGTTAATAAGGTGTATTTAAAAAAAAATGATTTTATTTTAAAATCCATTTCTGTTGATTTTTTTCATTAGATTTTATTTAAGAATAGTTTTACTTTTTGAACTATTCAACCCACTGAGTTTTGGAATGTCCCTTCAAGTTAAGTTATTTCAGTGCATACAGTGTTTGAGAAGTGTTTGTCATGTCAGTGTTTGTCATGTCAGCCTATGTGTCTTTGTGTCTGCAGCTCTGGTCAAACGGCTGATCTACTGAGCAGATGTCTAGCTATTGGGTAGGCTGTATGTTGTTCTGCAAAGAGACAGGAGTTGAGTTTTATCACTCCCTCCCACCACACCTCCCAGTTAGGCCCAGCGCTGAGCTCTTTAGCACAGTGATACTGTCAGGTATTGCCCCTGTGCTTGGCAGGGAGGATGGAAGGTTTATCTGTGTTCTGAACCGGTACTGAGGGCGTACTTGGCCAGCATTTAATCTGACACTGCCAGGAATGCTTCAGCATGGGCAATCACAACCCGTATACCAAGGTCAGAAGACAAACATTCTTATTTCAGAAGGTCTCCGATCTTACATTACGTAAACATGTCGATTCTGGATGTTTTGGACATGTGCCATTGTTTTGGGACCGATATATTAGAATAGCTTACAGCCCCTTGAGGGAAACTGTCAGCTTGAAATTGATAGCAGGGAAGCAGTGGAAGAAAGTGAGAGAGTAAAAGTGATGTTAAATCAGGTTGTTAAGTCCCTGCATGATTGTTTTCACCCCAAAGTCATCATCCTTTGCCACTTGTGGAAAAGAGCCACAGTTAAGTTCTGCAATTTAAATACAAACTAAATTACTACAATTAATGAAATATGATTGGATCCCCCAGATGTCACCCCAGATGACTGCAGGGCTCTCAATTCTCACACATTGGGCATGAGACACACGCATTTCAGATATATAGCACTATACTTCACAAATATGTCAATTTCACGTCTCCGTATTTGCACATTCCATATTTGTATACACTTAATTTTTTACAACACACACTGAATTGAAAAGCAGATGTGATTAGGTGCCCTATGCATTGTCTATTGCTGCCCTCATCTTTAAACATGTCTAATGACAAATACTTTGCGCAAATACTACGCAAAGAACACTCGTAAAGAACACAGGCAAATAACACGCACAAAGAACACTCTCTGAACTAAAGTAACAAAGTGTTTCCATTATGTTGCACAGAGGTAGTTTAATTTTTGATTGAATGACTAGAATGAAATGTCCCTTCTGTAAAGAGATATGGATCCAATTTTGCATTAATTAGCAAAAATGGTCTATTAATGAAAAATAGTGCCAAGGGCAACAAGGTGGATCTCCTGAAGTGAAGTGATGTTGTGGTGGTGTTTTCTGAGGGAGGGGTAGCATCCCTTCTTGAAAACACCATGAACACTGCAACTCACTGGTAGGTTGTATGGTCAAATTCCAAATTTGTTTTTCTGGGCCGGGTAGCCAAACAGCAGCTTGGATCATGGAAAGATCTTTGCTAGGCTAAGGGTGAAGAATTCACTAAAGTGAAACTTTACACACTCAACGTGACAGAATCTTTTCGGAAACTCCTTGTATTGAATGGCAGTAATTGTAAGGATATTTTGGTTTCTTGAAATGTGGTGATCTAATGTATTATTATTATATGGACTGTTTTGCCCTTTTTTCTATGTTGGTTTAAATGTGTCTGCTTTTGCAAATGTTTACAGCCATGTCTTCTGCATAAACACTTTATTAAGAATGTTACTCAAAACATTCTGAAACCATCAGTGGGAGACTTTACAAGTTATTGAACTTCCCAGGATTTGAAATTACGTCTTGCCTTCAGAGCAAACAAGCAAGTTTTCCATTTTGGTGGTTGGTTGGATGGAATGTGTGAGGTTGGGTCTCAGGCCAATATTGATCATCCTTGTTCAGATTTGTTGTTAATATAAAGCAAAGTGATTTTAATTTCAAAATTGCTACACAGATTAATGTAGTCAGTGCTGCTCAGATATGCTGAAATTTGATTAGATCTAATAGCAACAGGTGAGAAACAGCATGTAAACTTTTAATAAATTGAGTGTTTGCTTCAGTTATTGAGTCTGACTAGAAGTGTGTATAAATGTGTTTCAGCATACATATTGTGTGTGTGTGTGTGTGTGTGTGTGTGTGTGTGTGTGTGTGTGTGTGTGTGTGTACATGTGTGGGGCTTCTCTCTGCAGATATTGATGAGTGCCAGGTGCATAATGGTGGGTGTCAGCAGAAGTGTGTGAACACCAGGGGCTCCTACTACTGCCAGTGTGAGCCGGGATTCCGTCTGCATGTGGACGCTCGCACCTGTCTTGGTAAGATTCCGTCTGCACGCGGACGCTCGCACCTGTCTCAGTAAGATTCCGTCTGCACGTGGACGCTCGCACCTGTCTTGGTAAGATTCCGTCTGCACGTGGACGCTCGCACCTGTCTTGGTAAGATTCCGTCTGCACGTGGACGCTCGCACCTGTATTGGTAAGATTCCGTCTGCACGCGGACGCTCGCACCTGTCTTGGTAAGATTCCGTCTGCACGCGGACGCTCGCACCTGTCTTGGTAAGATTCCGTCTGCACGTGGACGCTCGCACCTGTCTTGGTAAGATTCCGTCTGCACGTGGACGCTCGCACCTGTATTGGTAAGATTCCGTCTGCACGCGGACGCTCGCACCTGTCTTGGTAAGATTCCGTCTGCACGCGGACGCTCGCACCTGTCTTGGTAAGATTCCGTCTGCACGTGGACGCTCGCACCTGTCTCAGTAAGATTCCGTCTGCACGTGGACGCTCGCACCTGTCTCTGTAAGATTCCGTCTGCACGCGGACGCTCGCACCTGTCTCTGTAAGATTCCGTCTGCACGTGGACGCTCGCACCTGTCTCTGTAAGATTCCGTCCGCACGTGGATGCTCGCACCTGTCTCGGTAAGATTCCATCCGCACAAGGACCCTCACACTTGTCTCGGGAAGATTCCGTCCGCACGTGGACGCTTGCACCTGTCTCGGTAAGATTCCGTCTGCACGGAAGGAATTCTGGAAGAAGGTATGTGTAGAATTGTCCACGGGGCTTAAAAGCTGCATCCCAACTTCCCCCAGACTGTGCATCTTAGGAGACGTCAGTGAATTAGATACAGAGGCAAACATATCTCACACAGTTCTCACTGCCCTATGCATCGCCAAGAAAACTATTCTTATCAATTGGAAAACGAAAAAGGACCTGCATATTACTCATTACAAAAATTTATTACTTGATCACATCTGTCTGGAGAGAATGTTTGCTTCCTCTAAAGACCAGTTGGAGGAATTTAATTCTCTTTGGTCCCCACTGATCAGTTCCATTAGCTAGTCGGGGTGGTTGGCAGGGGCCTCGGCCCCCGGAGGGCCGGTTGGTGGCTGGGGGTCGACCCCGGGGAGACTGCTCGTGCCGGCCACTTTCTGGGCGGGGGGGCCGGGGCTGCCGACCTGGGATGGCATGTGCTTGCCCTGGCGGGCGGTGGTTGGGGGGGCTTGGGTGGCGCTCCCTCTGGGCTCTGGGGTGTGGGGCCGGGGCGTGGGGGGGGGCAGGTGCTGGCCCTCGGCGGGGTGGCTGGCCTCCCCTGTGGGGCCGGGTGGCGGGACCCGGGGCCTGGTGCCTGGGGCCCCCCGACCCCGAGCTGGGGCCCTGCCCGTGCGGGGGGACCTGCGCCGCTGCGGTTGCGCCGCTGGGGGGGGTGGGTCGGTCGGCCTGGGTCGGGGGGTCGGGTCTGGGCCTTGGGGCTCCGAGGTGCCTGGGTGGTGGGAGTGGGGTGGTGGATGATGGGGATGTCTGGGGTGGGCCGGGAGGTAGGGTTCCGGACTCCGACCAGCATGTCCTCAATACTGTTGATGTCTGTTATCGTTTGTTCACTGTGCGATTGGTATGGTTGTGGGTGCATACACAGGGGTGTGGTGTATATGGGACTAGCGTGTGTGGGTGTATATGTATGTGTAGATATATATGTATATATGTATGTATGTGTATGTATATATTTATATATATGGATGGATGTATGTATGTATATGTGTATATATGTATATATTTATGGGTTAAATGTGTGTGAGTGCATACGTGTATGAAAGAAATGTGTGTCTAGGTGTATGTGGATGTGCGGACCGGCTGCTCTCTGTGGTGGGGGTGGTGTGGATCCGGGCTTGGATGTGGTGGTGGGGGGGGTTGCCGCCCTGGTCTCCCCGGGTCGACCGCTCCCTGCCTTGAGCTGGGGGGGCAGTGAAGTTCGGTGCTCAATGAGCCAGCTAGCAAGCTGGCTCTCCTCTTCCAGAGGACCCTTTCCTCTGGACCTAAGCATTCCCACCCACCCCCCCCCCCCCCCCCCCCCCCCCCCCACACACACACACACACACACACACACACACACACACACACATCCTTGCTCATTTAGGATTCTGGGGACAGGCAGGTACCCAGAGGTTGACGAGGTGGGCCTGCTGCCATGGTTCACCCGTCTCCTCACCACTGTCTGTCCCTCAGTTTTTACTGCACTTTAGACATTGAGGGCCTTAATTTTAACTGCACCATAGTATCACACACTACGACACATGCATATACACCAACACCTACACACAACACTGGGGGTGGAGGGGTGGGAAGGCCTTCCTTCACCCACTTCCTGCTCCCTGCCGGGGCGGGGGGGGGTTGCTGGCACGGGACTGGGCTGGTGGCTTCCTAGGACCGCTACTGGTCCTTGCTGGTCCAGCCATTTGCCCCTGCCGCAGAGGGGGTGCTAGTCTGGATAAGTGTGTGTCTCTGTCCTTGTTTTCTTCTTGTTTCTGAATGGGTGGATGAATGAGTGCGTGTTGGAGGGAGGGGACATATGGCCAGGTTTGGAGGTGTGAGGGTGAATTTGAGTGTATGTGTGTGTGTGTGTGGGGGTGGGTGTGTACATGGTGGGGGTGTATAGGGGCGAATGTAGGGTGGGTTTGGTTAGGTGGGTGAGGACAGCTGGTTCTGGGTCGGGGCTGGTCGTGCCCGGTTCACTCATGGACACTCCCCTGAGACTACTGCACCACTCCAGAGGGGGGGCGCCTTGGAGCTCCGGAGTCCGGCTTGGCCCCCCGGCGTGGGGGCGGTTGGCCCGCTCCCCTGGGCGGTGGTGGTATGGGGCGGCCGGGTGCTCCTCGGCGGGAGGTGGGCCCTGCCGGGTGGTGGGTGGCTTTCCGGGCGCGTGGCGCCGTGGTTTTGCCGCTGGCCCCTGGGGGGGGGGGGGGGGGGGGGGGGGGCATCCTGGGGGGGAGGCGCTCTGTTCCCTCTGGTTCCCCTGGACCTGCGCTCCTTGACTGGTGGGGCGCTGTCCGGGGTCTCTCTCTCCCGCCTGCGGGGGCGGGCGGGTGAGGGTTTCTGGGAAGTGCGGCTCTGGTACTCCACCGCTCTGTGGGGGGCCGTGGGCGGGTGGGATTCCCGGGTCTCTCTCCACCCGCCTCTGGCCTCTGGGGGAATGCTGTCGCAGCTACCCACCCTTGCTGGTAAGTACATTCCATACATCTATCCTATGTTGCACTTCTAGGTTGCACATAAACACACACTCACACACACCCATACATCGCACTCATCTGCACTATATGTATTTGGTTTACTTTCTGTACTTCTTTGCAGTGGTCATTTGAGCTGGTTGCGTGTTTTATTTTATTAATATTATTATTATTATTATTATTATTTTATTATTATTAATTTTTTATTTATTTATTATTATTATTATTTTTTTTTTCTTCTTTTCTTTTTCTTCTCCTTTCTTCTCCTACCTCTGTCTTTTCCCTTTTTATTATTTCTCTCCCCCTCTTTTCTTGGTCCACCTAACCCCAATAATTATCACTTTGCATATTGTTATCACTATATATTGTTATCACTACACTATATATTATACAGAATTGTTATAATTGCCATTTAAATCTGTACATAAAAACAAAGTTGTCCTCCAAAGATAGGGGGGTGGAGGTGGGCCAAAAAAAAAAAAAAAAAAAAAAAAAAAGATTCCGTCTGCACGTGCATGCTCGTACCTGTCTCGGGAAGATTCCGTCCGCACGTGGACGCTCGCACCTGTCTCGGTAAGATTCCGTCCGCACGTGGACATGATAGGCTTCCTGAGAGCTAAAATTCCTAAGCAGCTTCTTTCTCAGACAGAAGGTTGTAGAGACTGTGTCAGGGACTGGATATCTGCACATTGGACAATTGGAGAATATTAACTTTGTCTTGGATTGTACAGTAGACAAATATGCATAGTGTATAGTGTACACCTGCTAGTGTGATATGAGATGAGGGGGTTCACTGTTTGTGTGATAACAAAATGAAAGTATGTGGTGTGCAAGAGGTTGTGTGGTCTCACAGTCTGAACCCAAAGCATATTGACCAATGAAGGGAGTGAAGGTGTGATGGCCACTCACAGCCAGGGTACGTACTGGATGAGAGGTCCAGACTCTAGACGCAGCAGTGCTATGTGCTACTGGAAAGGAAAGGTTATATATGTTTCTGACAATGTAGATTTGAAATAAAAAGACAAGAATGAAGAAACACCATGGTCCGCTGTCATGCACAAAGTTTATCAATTTTGATAGAAATGGAATAAAAATAATCTTTTTCACCTTACTGTTTCTTTTGAAATCATCTCCTATGTCAGACGCACAATAGTAGCGTCATTTTGAACTATTTAATGTATCTTTCTTCATGGAAACATAAGGAAGACAAATGAGACCAGGGTGAAGATAAAGAGTTTCATCTCTCACACGCTGAACTCATCATGTGCACTCATAAATGACCCTTCCCTGTGCTGGACCCCACCACTGGCTGTTAGACCCAGCTGTACATTTTTAATGGAGCAGCTCTAACCAAAGCATATTTTTATGGGTTCCTGAATTAGTGTTTATTTTGTGTCTGTTTCTGAGGTTCCTGGCCTGTTGGAAAATCTTTGGGCCAATGTATTTTTTTTTTATCAAGCATTTAATTGTGTGTTTGTGTGTGTGTGTGTGTGTGGGTGTGTGTGTGTGTGTGTGTGTGTGTGTGTGTGTGTGTGTGTGTGTGTGTAGCTGTCCACTCCTGCAGTATTGGTAATGGAGGGTGTGAGCACTACTGTGTACAGAAGACTCCAGCTCACTTCCAGTGCCAGTGTCAGTCCAACTACACCCTTGCTGCGGATGGGAAGCGCTGCATTCGTGAGTGTGTCCCTCCCCCTTACTGAGAGTGGGACTGTCACACCACCCAACACCCACCACATCCACACACACCATTGCTCACTAATTTAAATCTACATTTCTTTCAAAGCTGATGGCATTTAATTTCCTGAGTGCCGATACTGGGCAGGGTAGTGTCCTAGCTGATAAACAATGGTGTGTTGCCCTTTGTGCCCTTTGTGTTTAGAGAAAAGAAAGCAGGCTGAGTGGAGTACGTGATGTACATTATGACATAATTGTGCCATTAAATCTTGCCTTTTGCAGCTTTCCAAGTTACAAAGTCATAAAAATAACACAGACAAAATGACATCATTTTATAATGACATCAAAATGACATTATAAAAATGACATCATAGCCTGTTCCCTTCAGGTGGTGCCTGATATGTATTTTCTTTTGGTCAGAACAAAAAATAAAACTCATCACCACTCCAAAATGTAGTTAAAATGGAACGCTGTACAGCAATGTTAAGTGCTAGTGAAGCAGACATACCTCAGGAAATGAGGTTCCTATACGCAGATGAATTACTAAGTGTGGGAATGGAAGCATCATCCTGTTTAAGTCTGTGATGATCGCTAGATGAGCAAATTTAGAGGTGACACATGAGGCTTATTTATGCGTTTGGTTCTCATCCCACATTTTCATGTATGCTCCCTCTAAAATAATACTACTAAATATTACTCACATTGAGCCTCTGTTCCCCCTCTCTCCTGTTTCTTGCTTTCTGATAGTCTAATAATTGTTGTCATTAAGTTTGTATTAAAAGTGTTATTGTTGGCTCAGAGGAGTTCAGTGCTTGAGTCTTATTTCTCGGCTGTTCAGCAGGATAATTAACTATAATATATGCAAACATGAAACTTGGGGATAACTGTACTGTGCTGTACACAGTTTATTTTGGATCATTATCACAATGTAAAATCAAATGAAAATCTAACTCTAATATTGAAACCTCATGTCTTGGTACCCTTAACAAAATAAAAAGAATTCACATTATGCTCCATCTGCTCACAGAAAACAGTGACCTGGTCTAAAATTCATAAGACTGCTGGAATCATGCTTCATCACGCCACTCACAGGGGTGGTCCTCGTGAATTTTTGGTATATGTGGGTATCTGTGTTTATGCATGTGTGCATGTATGTATGTGTGTGTGTATGTGTGTGTGTATTGTGTTTGTGTGTATTGTGTGTATGTGTGTGTGTGCACCCTGTGCCTGCAGTGGAGAACCCATGTGCGGTGAGGAATGGTGGCTGTTCTCAGGAGTGCCATGCTGAGGGTGGAGCGGCACGGTGCCTCTGCTACTCCGGCTACAGCCTGGCTGAGGACGGGGAGACCTGTGAAGGTAAAAGAGGGACACTGGGAAGCATGACTGGGGCATGATGGACCCATGATGGGGACATGATAGGGACATAATGGAGACATAATAGAGATGGAGATGGAGGTGATAAATTATGATGGACAAATTTCATTGGTCAGATACTGTACTGTAAAATTGTAATAGTTTACTGCATATTTATTATACACATTATGTAAAAGTAATTGTCACGGGCAAGGTCTGTCACATGTGAGGTCTGTCACGGGCGAGGTCTGTCACATGTGAGGTCTGTCACATGTGAGGTCTGTCACGGGCGAGGTCTGTGGCAGGATGCAGAGATGAATCTCAGAAATTCAACAGCAACTGCCAACTGCGCGAATAGTGCTTAGCAAACAGACAACGTATAACAACTCACAAAGACGATCACGGGACAGGACAATCACGCATTATATATATTCAATATGTTTTGAAGGCACCATGGCTTTTGGTTGCCCAGGCTGAACCTTGTGTGTGTGTGTGTGTGCGTGTGTGTGTGTGTGTGTGTGTGTGTGTGTGCGTGTGTGTGCGTGTCTCAGACATTGATGAGTGCCAGACGGGTCTGGCGGGCTGCTCCCATGGATGCCGGAACACCAGAGGCTCTTTTGTGTGTGTGTGTAATGCGGCCTATGAGCTGGGGGAGGATGGCAGACAGTGTTATCGTGAGTTGAAAACCCACCCTGCACACACACTTCAGGACTGTAGGGCTGTTTATTCATGGACACTTGTGTCAAGCTTTCATGTTTCATATGTTGCAGTGTAAATGTCCATTTTGCTTCATATTTAACTGCTTAATAAAATACATTCAGACTATTAATATCTAATCCAATATAGAATACAACAGTGTTGTCAGTTGCACAGCACAAAATTCTGGGACCCCACCGCAAGAAGGATGGGGAAAATGTTTGGAATGGGTTTCCCTCCCTATATATGGTGTATGATCCAATCCTGGTGTACAGTGTCCTGACCCCTCCCCATATATGGTGTACAGTATCCTGACCCCTCCCCATATATGGTGTACAGTGTCCTGACCCCTCCCTATATATGGAGTACAGTGTCCTGAACCCTCCCCATATATGGAGTACAGTGTCCTGAACCCTCCCCATATATGGTGTACAGTGTCCTGACCCCTCCCCATATATGGTGTACAGTGTCCTGACCCCTCCCTATATATGGAGTACAGTGTCCTGAACCCTCCCCATATATGGAGTACAGTGTCCTGAACCCTCCCCATATATGGTGTACAGTGTCCTGAACCCTGCTCATACATGGTGTACAGTGTCCTGACCCCTCCAGCTGTATGGCCTCTTTTCAGAAGTGCTAACATAGTTGAAATTGTTTATTTCAAATCAGCTCAGCAATTTGTATCCCCAAAATGCAATAGTCCTGATATCATATCAAAACAAATAGAAAATTTGGGATCAATGTAGAATGCATAAGTTTTTTTTCAATAAGGGAAAATGTATAACTTTTTAAACACATGAACATATATGAGGTCTTCTGTGGCAGCTGCATTGCTAAATTCTGCTCTGCGTCCATTTTGTGTGCGATAGGGATCGAGATGGAAATCGTGAACAGCTGTGAGACCAACAATGGTGGCTGTTCTCACCACTGTCAGCACTCCACCAGCGGGCCGGTGTGTACGTGTAACCATGGCTACCAGCTGGACGACGACCTGAAGACTTGTACTGGTAAAGAAGAGAGCATTCCGCCAACCTGGAGCTTGGTTTAAATTAGCATCAGTTTCATTCTTCTAGAATTTCCCTGAAAGAGTGCATATGTTCATATGTGCCCATTTGCTTGCATTTGTATGCACGTGTGTGTGTGTTTGTCTGTGTGTGTCAGACCTGGATGAGTGTGTAGAGCAGAGCTCCTGTTGTGAGCAGGACTGCGTGAACTACCCAGGAGGGTATGAGTGCTACTGTGCAGCGGGTTACCGCCTCAGCTCTGACGGCTGCAGCTGTGATGGTGGGCAATGTTCCAAAGGCCGCATACTGCATACTTCTACACCTTACCATACGGCATATTTCTACATGTTACCATACTGCATACTTCTACACCTATGAAAATGTCTCCTATTCTTCAGATTATTCACACTACTCCAACATTTTCCTGTCATTTTTCACATTTAAAGAAGACAGATAGTTTGTTAGACAGACGTGTGTTTGCAGACATAGACGAGTGTCTGGCTGAGAATGGTGGATGTGAGCACGTGTGTCAGAACAGCGCCGGCTCCTTCCAGTGCTCCTGTCATAGGGGTCACCACCTGGACGAGGACCGCCGCTCCTGCCTCGGTGAGGACATCCCTGCCAGCGCCCCACCATACCACCAGCTCTTAGTGTAGTCCAGCTCTTAGCGTAGTCCAGCTCTTAGCGTAGTCCAGCTCTTAGCCTAGTCCAGCTCTTAGCCTAGTCCAGCTTTTAGTGTAGTCCAGCTTTTAGTGTAGTCCAGCTCTTAGCGTAGTCCAGTTCTTATGTAGTCCAGCTCTTATGTAGTCCAGCTCTTAGCGTAGTCCAGCTTTTAGTGTAGTCCAGCTCTTAGCGTAGTCCAGCTCTTAGCGTAGTCCAGTTCTTATGTAGTCCAGCTCTTAGCGTAGTCCAGCTCTTAGCGTAGTCCAGCTCTTAGCGTAGTCCAGCTCTTAGTGTAGTCCAGCTCTTAGCGTAGTCCAACTCTTAGCGTAGTCCAGCTCTTAGCGTAGTCCAACTCTTAGCGTAGTCCAACTCTTAGCGTAGTCCAGCTCTTAGCGTAGTCCAGCTCTTAGCGTAGTCCAGCTCTTAGCGTAGTCCAGCTCTTAGCGTAGTCCAACTCTTAGCGTAGTCCAGCTCTTAGCGTAGACCAGCTCTTAGCGTAGACCAGCTCTAAGCGTAGTCCAGCTCTAAGCGTAGTCCAGCTCTTAGCGTAGTCCAGCTCTTAGCGTAGTCCAGCTCTTAGTGTAGTCCAGCTCTTAGTGTAGTCCAGTAACTACATTGAAAGATAAAATGTAGCTAGCTACAGTATTGATACAATAGGATAGGACAGTTTGGCTTGTGTTGTGTTGGGTTGTGTTGTAGGAGCTGGTTGTGAGGCACCTACCATCTACCCCTCAACCCTGGGTTCTCCATAACTGTGTTTCCTCCTGTGTTACCTTAGTGCTCCAGGGAGCAGTGGAGGCCCTGACTCTGGGCTGGAAGGTGGTCAGGCCACATCTGCCGGACTACGATTCTCTAGAGCGCTACGATGACTACGAGGAGGGAGCTGAGGAGTTGCGAGCTGAGAGCACGCTGATGGAGAAATATGGTTAGCCACGCCTTCTCTTTCATGGATCAGCAGCTCTGTATCAGCAGCAAGCTTTGAGCCGAGACAGGACTCTTAGACACGGTGGCTTAGTGTAGTCATGGACAAACTGGGAAACTGGGAAATGCCCTTAGGAGCTTATTCTAAGATCCAGATGAAGTGTGGAATTAAGTTTTGTTCAGTAATGTTATATTATATATTATATTATAGTATATAATTGTATATTATTATATATTATAATTGTATATTATAAATATTATATACGTAAATCTGTTGGTAGTTAATAGTAGTAGTTAATAGTAGTTAATGTCTAATGTATGGAGAAGTATCATGACTCATCATGACTGTTCTCTCTCGTGCTCTCTCTCTCTCTTTCTCTCTCTCTCTCTCTCTCACACACACACACACACACACACACACACACACACACACACACACACACACACACACTCTTTCTCCTGGTCTCTTCTACAGTATGTCTGAATGACACCTTTGGCTTCGACTGCAGTTTGACCTGTGAGGACTGTGTAAATGGAGGGGTGTGTGACACCTACAGGACCGGCTGTGAGTGCCCAGATGGATGGACAGGAATCATCTGTAACCAAAGTGAGCTTCTCAGAAGGAACTGAGCTCAAAATCACAACTCAGACACTTACATATTTCATTTTGTTGTTTATTCATTCAGTCCCTGATTACACAACTATATGCAATATGCGGTTTTTGCATTGTTTAGACCTTTGTGTTCTGTGTGTTTGTGTGTGTACAATTCAGCATGTCCTGAGGGCTGGTATGGCAGGAACTGTTCGTTCAGCTGTAAATGTAAGAATGGAGGTGTGTGTGATCCAGTGAGCGGGAGCTGTCGCTGTCCAGCGGGTATCAGTGGAGACCTCTGCCAGGACGGTCAGTCAGGCTTCTAAATGCAAAAAAGCAAATCTACATGCCATGTGGATGTGACCGCATGTGTAGCTCACCTGGTGGAACAGGTGCAATAAGGGAACAGCAACACTTGTAGTGTTACAAAAACTACATAGTTGTAGGCAAAGGTAGAGAACGACTTCAGTGTCAGATCCAGACACAGGGAGTGATAATGGTATGCCTGGTGCCTTGCAGGCTGCCCCAAAGGCCTGTATGGGAAGCATTGCAGTAAGAGATGCAGCTGTGCCAACGGTGGCCGGTGCCACCGCACCTACGGGGCCTGTCTGTGTGAGCCCGGCCTGTACGGCCGCTTCTGCCACCTGCGTGAGTCTCCGCCAGCCCGGCAGGCTGCCCTGCACAACCCAACACTAGCAAACACAAAGCAGAGGTGTCTTGAAATGAGCAAACGTAACTGTAGTGGTTAGTGCTGTCACAGCACAAGACCAGGATGGCTTCTAGTAGTAGTTCAGTTTCTCTCACTAAGTGTTTGGTTTCTATCTCTGTTTTTGCTCGTTTTGGACTCCGGCCTCGAGCAGCGTGTCCTAAGTGGGTGTTTGGACCAGGATGCTCCGAGGAGTGTAAGTGTGTTCAGCGGAACACTCTAGAATGTCATCGTCAACATGGCAACTGCATCTGCAAGCCTGGTTATCGTGGTGACAGGTGTCAAGAAGGTCAGAAACTCAAACTTGGCATTACAATTACAAATGGTTTGACTTCATGAGATTTTTGACGATGGCGGTGTGGTATAGCCTGTCTTTGGGTTTATACTCCTGTTTCTGCATGTAGAGTGTGATGCAGACTCCTATGGTCAGGACTGTCAGGAGAAATGTTCCTGTCCATCAGGGGTGTCATGTGACCCTGCTACCGGCGCATGTCAGCAGCGGTGCCCAGCAGGAAGGGAGGGTGAAGAATGTGATCAGGGTGAGTTCAGGTCCTCCAGGGTCCTGATGCTTTAACCATTTAAAACTGGCAAAGTGCAGTCCATCTAGCACAATTTGCCTGTGCTCTTTCAGACTGTGCAGATGGGAACTTTGGTATTGGCTGCTCGCAGTCATGTGACTGTGCAGGAGCACCATGTGACAAGGTGACGGGCCAGTGCAAATGCCCTGCAGGGACGATGGGTAGCAAGTGTGAGAAGGGTGAGCTGTCATAGCATGCTAATCTTAATGAGCTACTATACATCCTACATATGGGTTTGTATGTGATCTTAATATTTCTTGTTCACTGTATCCACTACCCATCTCTGTCTCTCTCTTCCCCCATCACAGAGTGCCATGCAGGGCACTGGGGTGTTGACTGTAGGGAGGTCTGCCCACCATGTAAAAACGGAGGAGAGTGTGACAAGCACAATGGCTCTTGCCTCTGTCCACCTGGCTACATAGGCTCACTGTGCCAAAACTGTGAGTATAGTAGCATAGCCTGCTCTCTGTCCACACTGCACACAGTCCAACACTGCACACTGTCCACACTGCACACTGTCCACCACTGCACACTGTCAACATTGCACACTGTCAACACTGCTCGCTGTCCACACTGCACACTGTCCACACTGCACACTGTCCACACTGCACACTGTCCAACTCTGCACACTGTCCACACTGCACACAGTCCACACTGCACACTGTCCACACTGCTGTCTGTCCACACTGTACACTGTCAACACTGCCCTCACCACACTACTTTATCTAAGCTCCACTAAAGGTTGTTGTGCGTGTGTGTCTCCAGTATGCCCCATTGGGCATTTTGGTGAGGGCTGCCAGTTGAAGTGTGTGTGTGAGAACAGTGGCCACTGTCACCCTGTAACTGGACATTGCACCTGTGCTGCGGGCTGGACAGGAAACAACTGCAGGAAAGGTACAGCACCACAAGATCTTTATTAGATACTCAGCAAACTAATCAGTGGGTTGCTATTATTAATTTATCAGAACCTCCTTAAGAACACACACACTGCATACCCCTTATCCAAAACTCTAACCAAAGTTATCTCAGTGCTGAACTTGTAAACATTCATAAAGTCATCAGTAATGAAATCCCGAGGTCACGACAGGATGACAATTTCTGTCATATGTGTCTGTCATACTGTAGAAATTGCTGGCAATGCCACAGCCTTTCCTAAGGGAACCAGTTCACCTACTGCTGCAATAATGTTGCTTCACATTTTAAAGTATAATAATAATAGAATTCCACACCAGTGGGTATTTAGTCATTTTGTTGTGTGTGTGTGTGTGTGTGTGGGTCCATGCTGTGTCTTAACAGCCTGCGATACTGGATACTGGGGTGTGGATTGTGCTAGTGTGTGTGACTGCAGGAACAGCGATGGCAGCTGTGATGGTGTAACTGGCCAGTGTGTGTGTGGACCTGGCTTTACTGGAGTCCGCTGTGAGCAGAGTGAGTGAGCTTCCTATGTCCAGTGTTGTCTAGAGCCACGTGACAATGCAACACTACAGAAATACCTTCTAAATGGCTCCTTTTGGACTCACCTTTCCTGCAACGAGGCTGTTCTATTACACTAGGAAATGTATTCACTCTATGTTTTCCATAAAGTGCCCCTGACCCATCTTTGTTACTATTTAAGAGAGTCTAGTCAAGTCAAGTCAATTTTTTTCTTAAAGTGTTATTTACAACACATGGCACAGTGGCAAGGAAAAACTCCCTAGGTGGAGATTAGGAAGAAACCTTGCGAGGATCAAGACTCAAAAAGGAACCCATCCTCCATTGGGCAGCACAGCGAGTCATCTGTCTTTTTTACAGAATGCCCTGCTGGGTTTTTTGGACCAGGCTGTCAACAGCACTGTCAGTGTGACAACGAGGCATCATGTGACCATGTGAGCGGTGCATGCACCTGCAATGTGGGCTGGACCGGAACGTTTTGTGAAAAACGTGAGTTTGTTGACTTTTCCACAACTCTAATCTACATGCCAGAGTTTGTGCCCCTCTAACTGCTGGGTGTCTGTATCCCGTCAGCCTGCCCACAGGGCTTCTATGGACTGGACTGCCAACAGAAGTGTGAGTGTGTGAATGGAGGACAATGTGACCATCTCACTGGTGACTGCTTGTGCCCGGCTGGATGGCGGGGTGCCAAGTGCAACCAGAGTAAGCACAAGATCTTGGTCTGATTCTGCTTTTGGGACTTGTAGGAATCCGTTAGCATGGCGCTTACCATTTCACCACATGCTAATGCTACTTCCATCAGTTAGGGACCAGTCAGTATTAGTCACTGTTAGCCTTTCTGAGTGACAAGTAAGAGAATGTGAGCTCTCTCTCCCCATCGTAGCTTGCCCTGTTGGTTTGTATGGTGAAGACTGTTCCCAGATCTGTGCTTGCCAGAACAATGCCAGCTGTCATCCGGCTAGTGGCCAGTGTGAGTGTACAGAGGGCTGGACTGGACCGAACTGTTCACAAAGTGAGTAATGAATCCAGAGCCAAGTGTGGATATCTGTAGATAGAGACTCTGAACAGCAGACTGCATTCAACGGCCGTCTCTTGCTTATCAAAGGATATAACTATTAAAGCATTTTTATTCTCCCAGAATGCCCAGTGGGTTTGTTTGGGGCTGGATGCAGGCATCACTGCCTGTGCCAAAATGGCGGGACATGTGACCACATCAGTGGGAGGTGCTTGTGCTCCAGTGGCTGGACCGGAGTAGCATGTGAGCTGGGTGAGTCTCAGAGACCGAAAGGACAAGAAGGGTGGATCCAGAATGTAAGATTAAAAGCTACAATGAAATTCAACTGTCATCGCTCCATATTTGGTTTTTTTGCTTGTCCCAACTCTGCTGGAGTTTTCACAGGTTTCTCAGTTTCCATTTGGCTCAGTTATCGCACGTTTAGGCCAGTGAGAGCAAAATAATTCAATTCAATCAGGTTTGGTAGAATACTGCTTTAGCAGAGCAAAAGGCATATGTTGCTGTTCTATCAGATCTCTAAACTTGTTTAAACAAAACTTTGTTTAAATCTGTCGGATACAATCAGATAAATAATTAAATGTCAAGAACATATGGGGCTACTGCATATATCATGAGGAATGGGTTTTGAGTGAATTTTGAGGCCCGGTTCTGGAGCAGTGTAATTAGTAATGGAGCTCCACCCCAGGGTTTGCTGTGGTCAGCGCCCTCCATGCCAGATTGGAAATGCGCCCCCGCATGTTTCAGTCCTGACATCATTTGTTTTGGCTCCCACTGATCCTTGGCAACCTGTTAGCACCTGTGGTGGACACTCAGCCATGCTAGTGACCGCAGACGATCTCTAGACCTCCTCGTAAGCTGCTGCCGTCTCCGGTCTGCTCTCATAAACGCCTCAGTTGGGTTCTCTTCACTTTCCATCCATAACCCTTCCTATTGCAGCTCCAGGGTCTAAGTTTGCGTGTTTCACAGAAAACACACCCCAGCAGGACGTTTCCAGTCCTACATATTACCAGTTCAAACTGCCCTGTCAACCACACATGGGTTTCATTAGTTTTTAACGTGAACTGAGACATTTTACAAAAAAAAAAAACAATCCTTCTCTTGCCCATGTTATTGAATTGGAGTTGATGATTTTCACCCATCCCTTGGTATTTAAAATGTTTGTGGTGAGTAAATTCTGCTGGGGTCTTTGTATGTATGCCCTCAGAGTGTGCCGGAGGAAGGTATGGGCCTGACTGCTGGCACCACTGTCAGTGTGAGAATGGAGGACAGTGTGACCGCTATGCCGGGCGCTGTGTCTGTGGACCAGGTTGGGCTGGAGAGCGATGTGAGACAGGTAGGGCTCCAAACCTCTATCAGCGCCATCAGCACCATCAGAAAATACACAACGGGCTTGAGTAAGAATATTTATATCAACACATTGCTCAAACCCATTAAAATTTTATTCTGCAGTATGACCTTTATGAATGTGTGTGTGTGTGTGTATCAGCATGTGTGTCAGGGCGATTTGGACCAGGCTGTGAGGAGCAGTGTGAGTGTGGGCCCGGTGCTTACTGTGACCCTGTTACAGGAGCTTGCATGTGTCCGCCTGGATGGAGAGGCCCTCACTGTGACAAAGGTCAGTTCATCTGCACTGGATTTAATCACCCCCAGTGTTTTACAGGTATTCATATTGGAATTACCTGACAGCCATATTTACAATGGCCATTAGCCGTAAAAGATTTGATTCAGTTGATTCAATTTGTTCTTTTTACAACAGATTTTGGCTATTTTTTACAGAGAACTGGAAACAAACAGACTAGTATATCTAGTAGAATCTTACACCTTCTCTTCCTGTTTCTGTAACCGGGCACTTATTTTGAAGAGCTAATGCAGCGGTAGATTATAGCTACTCTACCTCGGGTGCCTCTCTTTCAGTCTGCCTCCCTCACACACATGGTGAGGGCTGTCAGGAACTCTGCACCTGCCCCATGGGCACTTCCTGTCACCACATCACTGGAGAGTGTGGCTGTCCTGCAGGTTACACTGGCAGTGGCTGTGAACAGAGTGAGTGTTTGGTTCACTTTCTCCCCCTGACACAGAGCAGAGTCTGAGCAGAGCAGACTCTATAAACCTTATTTACTACAGTATAATGACATTATTGGATGTTTGGTTTTATTGTAATTTACTTTATCCCACTCTTTTGTGTCTTAATAGCCTGTCTGCCAGGCACTTATGGGCTCAACTGTAATCAAGTATGCCAGTGCTCTGAGAAAAATCAGTTGTGCCACCCAGTGTCAGGAGAATGCTACTGCGCCCCAGGATACAGGGGCTCAAAGTGTGAACTTGGTAAAAAAAAAAACCAAAAAAACATTTTCATTTACTAAAAACGACAAGAGCGAACATATGATGTCACCAGATTTATGTAGATAAGTACAAATGTAACCTATTGACATTCTGAGTATGAATATGTTAAGCCTGTGTGTTTCATTTCTAGAGTGTGACAGAGGGCACTATGGGCCAGACTGCGAGCGGCAGTGCCAGTGTCTGAACGACGGGGTGTGCCATGCTGCTACAGGCACCTGCAAATGCCCACCGGGCTTTATAGGAGCTCAGTGCAATATTAGTAAGCCATTTGCTCTGTCAGAATGCTATGTGCTGCAAAATGTATTTATTTTTTTATTGTTTTGGTCATTTTATTTGCATATGTCTTGAACACATACACTATATTGCCAAAATTATTCGCTCAGCTTCCTTGACTCACATATGAGTTTAAGTGACATCCTATTCCTAATCCATATGGTTCAATATGATGTTGGTCCACCCTTTGCAGATAGAACAGCTTAATCTGGGAAGGCTGTCCACAAGGTTTAGGAGTGTTTATGGGGATTTTTGACCATTCTTCCAGAAGCACATTTGTGAGGTCACATACTGATGTTGGACGAGAAGGCCTGGCTCTCAGTCTTCACTCTAATGCATCCCAAAGATGTTCTATCGGGTTGAGGTCAGGATTCTGTGCAGGCCAGTCAAGTTCATCCACACCAGACTCTGCCATCCATGTATTTATGGACCTTGCTTTGTGCACTGGTGCAGTCATGTTGGAAGTGGAAGGGGCCAGCTCCAAACTGTTCCCACAAAGTATGTATACTGAAACATTCGGAGTTCCTTTCACTGGAACTAAGGGGCCAAGCCCAGCTCCTGAAAAACAACCCCACACCATAAGACAGACAAGTACCGTTCTCCTGGCAACCTCCAAACCCAGACTCTACTGCATCCAACACTTTGCATTACACTTGGTGATGTATGGCTTGGATGCAGGTGCTCGACCATGAAAACCCATTCCATGAAGTTCTCTGCGCACTGTTCTTGAGCTAATCTGAAGGCCACATGAAGTTTGGATGTCTAGTGATTTTCAGCATTCGTTGACCCTGCTTCGTCAGTTATGTGGCCTAACACTTTGTGGCTGGAGTTGCTGTCGTTCCCAAACACTTCTTATAATACAGCTGACAGTTGACTGTGGAATATTTAGGAGCGAGGAAATTTCACGACCGGATTTGTTGCACAGGTGGCATCCTATGACAGTTCCCATTCACCCATTCTTTCACAAATGTTTGTAAAAACAGTCTGCCTAATTTTACACACCTGTGGCCATAGAAGTGATTGGAACACCTGATTCTAATCATTTTGATGGATGAACAAATACTTGGCAATATAGTGTATGTAGTAGTGCCCCAGCAGCAGTGAACACTTCCGGTTTACTCCGTATGCTGACAGTTGGAAAATTCAATCCTGCCATCTGTTTGTGTCAGCTTGCCCAGCTGGGCGCTATGGGCAGGACTGCAGCCACACGGCCCTCTGCAGTAATGGAGCAAGAAATGACCCAGTCACAGGAAGATGTGTGTGCACCTCTGGGCATCATGGAGACAACTGCAGCCAAGGTGGGTTGAGTGAGAAGATGTTGCTGTAGGGTTATACCGACGCTGCTGTAGGGTTATACCGACGCTGCTGTAGGGTTACACCGACGCTGCTGTATGTTTACACCGACGCTGATGTAGGGTTACACCGACGCTGCTGTATGTTTACACCGACGCTGCTGTAGGGTTATACCGACGCTGCTGTATATACTGAGCAAACTTCAGGGTGTTCAGCATGTGTTGTGTTCAGGCTGTGATCCTGGCTGGTATGGAACAGACTGCTCTCAGCGCTGTAACTGCAGTAACAGGGGCCTGTGTGACACCATCTCTGGGAACTGCACGTGTGGACTGGGATTTGCTGGACCCCACTGTGAAAACGGTCAGACTTCATTAGGGCTATTCAACCACCGCTTTGGGCAAAACCATTTTGGAAAGAACTCAGGAGCTGAAATTACACTGCACTCTTTTTTTGACCCCTTCATTGATTCCTCTTCCTAATGTTTTCTAATTTCAGAAATATCTCAATTAGTGATTTAATAGGAATGTGGAAAATAAACTTAGGAAGTAGCTGTGTGTTTTGGTAGTTCATTGGGCAATGTCATGATTTCATTGATAGATTTGATGTTATACTTAGTGTTGGCTGCTTTTGATTAATTTTCTGTTAAAGGTTTCCTGATTTTGAAAAAAATTAAGTATTCTACTTAATGAACATTTCAACTGGAAACGAAATAGATCATGATTTCTGATTCTTACACAATACTCTACATTCTAGTTCATATTTTCATCTCTAGCAACCATGGGAATTAAATGTTATTTCATGAGTAAGAGGAATGCTGATGTAACTGCTTGTAGTGTGTGTGTGTGTGTGTGTGTGTGTGTGTGTGTATAGAGTGCCCTGAGGGCTGGTATGGGCCAAACTGTGTGCAGAAATGCCAATGTCAGCACGCTGGTACCTGTGACCGAGTTACAGGGGCCTGCCAATGTGACCCAGGCTACTACGGACCTCTCTGTGAGCATGGTGCGTCTCTCCTGCCCTCGGTCTCCACACTTCTAACCCTCAGGGATAATGGTAGCCTGCTCTGGCAGTAGATCACTCTTCTGTGCTCTTCAGGTCTCTTGGTGTTTGTATTTCAGTTTGCCCTACAGGTCGTTATGGGCACCAGTGCCAGCAGCAGTGCGACTGTGTGAACGGAGCTCTGTGCCACCCCAGCACCGGGCACTGCCTCTGCCCACCTGGGTACCAGGGACCACGCTGCCAAACAGGTCACACATCTTAACGTTTGTCCACTGAAATTTACAAAGGGGAATAGCAGGGCCTGCCCACCTGCTCAGGGCAACTGCAGTAATTGGACCTGGCAGGTCAGATTTCAGCTCAGGTCTCGTTGATGAGTCCACACCTGGCGCTTGAGTGTGAACTCTGGGGTCAAAGAAGGTTTGGGATTTCACATGGACATGAGGGGCATGGTTTGCAAGATTCGGGTTGTGACAGGAGTGATGTTCGGCCATAAATGACTGGATGATAAATGATAAATGTGAGCTGGGTCATTTCCGTTCTGTTGAGAAGGGTTGAGTGCACCTCCTTAATAACATCGCAACTGTTTTCAGAATGTGAACAGGGCACATTTGGTCCGAGCTGTTCTCAGTCATGTGACTGTGCAGAAGACACACCCTGCGACCCGCTCAGTGGCCGCTGCCTGTGCTCCTCAGGGAAGACTGGAAGCAAGTGTGAAAGTGGTACGTCCACAGACTTAACCACACGCACGCAGACCAGTTTGCTCCTAGCTGGTCATTTCAGAATTATTCCTGTTTTCCCTCCCTTTTCCTGATGTTTGGCTGTTAGACTGTAGTGTGAGCCGGTTTGGGCCCGACTGTTTGCTGAGCTGCGAGTGTGGGAACGGAGCAGACTGCGACAGCCGCACCGGCCGCTGCACCTGTCCGAGTGGCTGGATGGGGCCCATGTGCACAGAAGGTGATGTCACAGCCATATTAACATTTTTCCAGCCTTGGCTGAAGCTTTCTGTACTGTTTGTTCAAAAGTACCTGAAACATCAAGGAGATAATTTACATATACCTTGTGATACTGCATGAATTTTATCTCTAATGGAAGCATTAATATGAAGACAGCTCCAGTAAGTTATGGAATTGGGTTTTTCTTGTTTTGTTACATCAAGCACTAGTTTCAGATACCTTTTTATGTCACATTCTATCACATACTTGTATTGCTTTGTAGGATTGTGCTGTCGTATTTAAGACATCTCTGATATGTCCTTAAATCCATAGATGGACTTTCACAATTTGGTGGCCGGAACAGAAGAGTGGACCAGTTCTCTCTAAATAACTAATTGGAATTGTCCCTTTCAAAAGACTCTCGGATTGAAGCAGTACAGGGACTGAACACACACTAGCAGACATTCACCCAGGCTGTGGAAGTAGCTGCTTCAGGTCTTCAAATGGACTTGTGATTTAATGCAACCTTGTGAACTCTGAGGAGATTTTGTGTGTGTTTGTGTATTGGCTAGAAAGGGGAAAAGCTGATTTTTTTTCAGTGGTTCCCTGATGATGCACCTGGTAGGTCTCCTGATAGAGGACTATTAAAGCAATACACTTTTAATGGAAAACTTTATAAGCAAAATGGGGATGATTTATACTGAAGATGGCCCATGGGTAAAAAAAAAGACACCATTCAAAGACTCATAGTACTTTCCCTCTTCCCTGTTCTGGCATATTGTGCTTAGTAACAAGCATCTTAACATGGGATCCCATCTGTAGAAGGACTAGCCGCATAGCCTCACTATCACATCCTAATACAACATCCCTGATGCATTTCCCCTTTTGGCATAGTTGACATGACCCACATGTTGAACCGTTCATCTCACGTGAGCTGCCTAGTGTTACCCAGTGAGGTAGTTCTGGACCAACTGAGCCCAACACAGTAATGGGTCTTTCAGAGTAAGGATGACGTCAGGGCAGACGAGCATGGTCTTTACACTGGTTCATGCCAGTTTCCTCCTCCACATTTATGTACCCATAAGCTGTTTTGGTGATAATGGCTCCCTCTTCTGAAGAATCACTAACTTGAGAAGTAGGACAGTGTGTGTGTGCGCGTTTCCATGTCCATGAAATACTCCCCTTAAATAAAATTACCATTCAGTTACAAGTAAAAGGCAACATGTGATTCTAGGTCTATGACATTGAAGTTTAATGCAGGGACCCATAGCTTTTTCACCCTTGGTGTAACCTAGAATACAAGCGTGTCTACACAATCACCACTTACTTGAGCATTTATGTGATATTAGCAGCTATTCTCTTATATCAGGGCATTTATGTGTGTTTTATCTTAACCTCCATATTGCGAGGGTGTGATTATTAGCCATGTTCATGTTTTATACAGTGTCCAAATTTTAAAAAGCAGAAATGGTTCCCTCATTTTTTGAATGCTACATTACTTTAGGGGCATTCTCATATGAATGCCACAATGGCAATTTGTATACTGTACATGACTATACTGTACAAACACTTAATTCAGAGCTACTTTACCTCCCTGTTTACAATTTATTATTTTTTTATTACTGTGAGACATTTAGTCATTTGATTATTTGGTATTTTCTCTCGGGCCCTGCCCTCCTGTCTTTTTGTTGTGTTCATTTATAGTAGATGTGTACATGTTCTGAGAATAGAAACGAGAAAGTGGCGTGAGGTTTTGAAATTGCAGCTTAATTTAAGTACTTTCACCCAACATCAAATCCTTTCCCTTTGATTTGCATTCCGAACCGACTCCATTTTCCCCCCACAGTATAGATCATCTCTTACCTTTGTCAGTTTTGTTTCCCCACAATAATCATAAAAAAATCAAATCAAGACAAGATGGCTGATTTTCAATGTCATTATTTTTGTCATCTCCACTTCATAGACACTGAAGCTGTACATATCTAAATTCAGATTCAAGCACAATGCAGTTAGCAATGCCTGTCAATGAAAGAAAAAAAAAGCCAAAGTGATCACAACCATTTATATGTATATATGTACAAAGGTCAAACTATATACAGATATCTGTCAACATACAGTATCTCTCCACACAGGGTGGAAATATAAGCTTGCCATTGTATACATTTTACAGTTCTTCAGTATACTTATTCAGTGCAAATAACTGCTCATTGTCCTCATCACCGCCATCATTAATATCAAACCAGGGCAACAAAGAATGGTTTAAAAAAAAAAAATTATTATTCATCACCTTTAGCCTTTGAAAATACTGAAATAAGAAATAAAGAATGATGCTGTGAAATTAGCACCCACTGAAATGTGATATATTCAGGGAATCAGCACTGAATCCCACCTTCTGTCACACTGGAGCTGTAATACAGAACATACTAGAGGTGGCATTGTGGAAAGGAATAACCCATATTCTCATTAACATCCTAGTATAATAACTAGAAAAAAGAAATGTACTGCTATAGGTACATCTGGTCTCATTTCAGACAGGAATACCACTAACGTTATACTTGCCTAGTGAATGAGTCAACAACAAGTTAGTACCATTTTTGGTTACACTGATATGTTTTCAGATGCAGTGCTAAGTCATGACCGAATGTGGGAGCGAACACACATATAAACATCTTGCGCTGCACTAATTTCTCACTGCAGACAACAAACAGTAATGCCCTTTTTTTCCTGAGAGGATCTCTTGCACAGAAACAGGGCGACACAGGCATGATGGGCAGCAGAGGGGCTTCACAAATTACATCAGGACTCAGCACACATATATCTGATCTCAATTATTCAATCTTGCTGCCTGTAACTGGATTTAGCTTTCTTAACTCAAATACAGCATCGTACTGAACCCAGGTATGGAGCACACTTCCTCATTTCCTTGCATGATGGTACTTCACTAAACTAACATTTTAAATTAGGCCTAAATCTAATCCTAATCCAACATTTATACTAATTGCTTTTCAGTGACTATACTATTGTTAATTTCATTTAAATTACCAGTAGTTTTGTTTACATGATTATGAACCATTCTAATTTATGTAATATATGTTTTGGTAATTAAAACATTTGTTGAAAAAAGGGATCAGATTATTGGATTAAAGTAACTGATATCTGATAAAAGTGCTTACCGTTCAGTCAAACAGTATAAGGAACTGCACTGGTATCATATAGTGGAATGAAAATCCAAATGTGCTGCACCAGCCCCCTCACTGCTCAGTGAAGAGATGACACGCATTATATTTCCAAGCATTTTCTACTATTATCTACTGACATCTGAGAGTGGAATTTCACAATGGTCTACACTGGGCGTTTTGCATAAAGTAATCTGTCCTTCGAAGAATGCAGAGACACAGTGAGATGGCACCTACACACTGACGATATGAGACTTCCCTTTTTTGGTGAAAGTAGCTTTTCTCCAGCAGGATGTGAAACTGAACTGTTCAATCTCAAGTGTCACTACATCAAAATTTGAGTCCAGCAATGTTTGTGAATATGAATACAGCAATGCCTGCACATCCCATGTGAGTAGGAATATCAGCATATATTAGCCAATGAAAATCCTACGCTGAAGAGGCCACTGCTCCTCCGTGTGTGTGGACACCACTCACGTCCCCTGGACTCGCTCCAGGATCGGCTGAGAACAGGAGGGCACTGTCCTCTTGCCCTCTATCTCAGCAAACTACTAGAGAATGGGACTGACCAAACGACAGTCCCCTACCCTACATATAAGGTAACCATGTCGGGGGGTGTTTATATTTATTTCACTAGCTTGACCAGAGAGAATATACACGTGAAAGCAGAGATGGCATAGCACACATAAAAGCCAGGAAGTACATGCTCAGTACATGATCAGTGGTTTTCACCTCCGGAGGGCGGAGACAGAGTGAGACGTGAAGTGGGATAAATCTTTGGCTTTAGCCACATGTAATGTCACTGGTTCTTAAGAGTAAGGTCCAGTGTCCAGAAGTGAGACATTTACATGGTGAGTTCTGCCTCCTGACTTCACAAAACAATGCGTGCTCTGCATGTCGCTCACAGAGAGGCCTGCTCAGTCATGCATGCGCGCGCACACACACGTGTGCGTACACACACACGCACAGCTGCAGTCCCTGAGCTGCTGACAAACCAGTCAATGCTCCTACAGGGCAGGTATGCTAATGCCGTGAAACAGTCTGTGTTTATGGGCCTGGAACATCAGACAACTTGCATCTGTGCTCTTACACAGGAGACATGAACTACAGTGCTGCTGTGATTCTCCATACACATCAAGACATAACAGATCTTACTCTGTTTATACTGTTTGTTTTTTTAGGTTAAAATGTTGAGGGAATTTCATCAGATTGCCAATCGCAAAGGGACTAACCAATGCTTTAAGAAGGCTCCAATAACAGAGAAGTAGCTCAGCATGAGGGACTGTAGCAACTGCCAGACACATTTTTCAATGAGGGATCTCGGAATGCATCAACACGTGGTGACTGGTGTGCTCATAATGGGGCGAGACTCGTGCTGAGACTGAGCGCCTCCTGCTGTCGGTTACACCGCCCACCAGCCGCAGCCGCAGGCCACAGTGACCCCCGTTTAACAGAGCAACCTTGGCAAAATCCTGCTGTTCTCCTGAGGAGGATGGACTGTACCATGGGGCCAGTCAGCAGGGGCCCAGACACTGAAAAAGTGCCCTAAACTGAGCGAAGAACAAAGCAACAAAAACTATTTGAGTTTCTCTGCTCACGGTAGACACCAGTAACTCCCTCCACCCCCAGTCACGCCTTCAGATGGTCTCCTAAAGTGCTGATTGGCCCATCTGCAAAGGGGCGCATGCAATCCTGGTGCAGGCGACACAGTGAAGGGTGTGAGGGGATAAAGTTTTGACGATGAGACTGGTGTTCGCAAATGAACGAACAGGCCTCACGAGCGGCTATGGGAGATGTGCAACAAATCATGAATTGAGGAATTGAAGCTCCATCTTTTTTTTCTGTCAAATAGGCATTCAATATAAAAAAATGCAAAGAGGAAAACCAAGTTCCAACAGCCAAGCAAGCATGTGCTATTTTGTTCTTTTTTCCATATTATCATAATTTTTAAATTACTTTTTTTTTTCCTGCAGAGTTGAATGTATAACAGTTTAATCAGAATGCATAAACCCGCCAGATAAATCTGGCTTTTCCCTTTTCTATGTATTTAGTATTTTTTTCATCTTTTGTGTTTGTTTATTTATTAGGCTGAGAGGGGGGGGTTGCTTTTGTGTTTGTCTTGCCCTGTGTGTTTCTATAGGCCCTCCCCTCCAGGGCTGGGGCGCCTGCCGGTTTCATGCGCTGCTTACTCATTCAGTAAAAGCTCAAGCAAACGGAGGAACAGGCAAAAGGCGGAGCAGGTTGAGCCCCGGCCGCCGGACTCTAGGAGCGGTAGTCCTTTTTACTGTAGGGCTTGTTCCCCAGGATGCTGTCCACCTCATGCACAATGGAGGAGGATAACTTTGGAAGGACCTGAAAAAGAGGCAGCATAGTTAAAGTGAACCTTTCCAGCTGTTGATGAGTGCACACTCCAGTATAGAGTGCTATTTTCTTGATAGCAGGGATGTCCAATGCTTTGGCTGAGCTTCCGGGGTTCCTATAGACTTTGCGCTAATATTTACGTGCCTTCATCAACAGGCTTAGATGTGCTTTAAGGAGGTCTGAGTGGAAGATCAGCAGGAACAGTATTGGGCATTCTGCATTTTTAACATCCTGTTAAAATGGCCACTAGGGGGAGCGTGTCAACTAATAAAGAAACGCACTGCATTGGAGTACATTTAACATTCAACACTTCAAACAGATTGAAGACTTTAACATGCAGAAACCTATGCAGAAATAATATTGATCCACCTCCACAACTACACCCACTCTTCACACAAACATGGCGGAGGTACATTACCTGTATTGCGCCTATATTCTCCATGAGCTGATCTGTGTTGGAGGCCCCTAAGAGCACAGAGCTGACTCCTTCATTCCTCAGGCACCACGCTGCAGAGGACCAACACACCATCACACCAGTACCACCAGGACACACACACACGCACACACCCCCCCAATTTGCACACCCGCACATATCCACACACGCACGTAGCCTGCGAACTATAGAGTGCAAGCATATAAAACCACCACAAAACATTTTAGTTGCTTCCAAAATGAAAACACACTGTAGCTACGTCTTCCACCTACACACACTGAGACATCTCACACAACACACACAGAAGGGAAAGAAAAACATTAAAAAACAGCTGCCAGACCACACTGTTACCATGGCTCCCAACACCGGGGCAAACGGAACAAAGTCAAAAATATTTTAATTTTCCCCCTCACTGGCCTAAGGAGGTGAGGAGGAGGCCGCTGATGGTGAGAGCCCCACAGGAGAGGTCTGGAGAGGAGGTGAGATAAGCCGTGTGCTCCAACCACACACCGCACGCAACACCTCGGCACACACACCGAAGGGTAAAGCTCTCCTTCAGAGAGAGCAAGAGAGTGTGTGTGTGTGTGTACGGCACTGCCATCTGTGTCTGCCACACTTTGTGTAGGCACTACTGTGTTAATCCATGTTTAAACACTGAGGCTCCCAAACAAGAATCTTTTCATATTTTGGTATTATTATAAACAACTTCAAAATCTGGCTGTGCGGGTGACAGCAGATTCTGTTAATGGTGTGTGGTTTGCATTGCATTGCATGCACACACACACACACACACACACACACACACACACACACACACACACATGCATACACAGGTTATTTGAGACTTTCTTGCTGACTATAGTAAAGAGCTTTCAGCGTCAGCAAAAAAGGAAATATTGCTCAGGTTGTAGCCTTCTACTTACACAGTTAGAGTGATGTCTCCTAACTAGGGTTGCAACGGTATGAGATTTTCACGGTATGATAACCGTCTCAGAAAATACCGCGGTATCACGGTTATCACGGTATCACAGTTAGTTTGTATATTATTAAAAGATACACTGACCCTTAAAGAAATTACAAGTTTTTTTTGTTCAATTAACTATTTATTGTAGAAACCTGGAACTATTGTATACAAAATGTCTCCTTTAAAAAAATAAGCTGTACACATGTTTAAATAAATACTGCAAAATTAGATAAACCTAAATCATGGATTTCAGTACAATTATTTAAGTTTAAATTATTTAATATCTGATAAACTCAACCTGGGTCAGTGTCTGATCAACAACTGTTGTAAACGTCCGTTGTACTGCCAAGTTAGAATATAACCAGATACTGCAGAAAGAGAGGATTTATTTCTGACATGACCCTCACAATAGAGATTTCTATTTTAAGGCTTTCACACCGAGTCTGGTTTTAACATATGAAAAACAGGCACGTAAAATTTTGAAAATGAACGCATGTAAATTAATGGCATCTTTCACATCCAGTGAAAGCAAGGACCTTAAAAATCTATGGATTTACACTTTCACTAGTGACCGTAGCGCGCGACTCGGCACAGTTCTTTTGTATTACGTTAACAAATACGAGCCTCTTGTAATTCCAGGACGAAACACGAGAGAACGTGAAGACGTTAAGACTGGGCGTTTTGAAAATAAACAACCATTAAATAATTTAATAAAAAGCGAATTATTTTGAGTATATGTATAAATATTTAACTTAATTAAGTTTAAGGTGCTGGGAAATATTGAAACGGACCTTTAAAGTTACGTACAAGTGCTTTAATTCCACCTTATAAAGGTGTATGAACCCTGCAAACATGACTTTGTTCATTGCGCTGAGGCGCGACGCGCGCAAAGTTACAAAATTCGAGACGTGCACGACCTCGCGAATCGACAGCGCGCGAGACCCGCGCTCACCAGCGGAGCCACCGCGATTACGTCATTTTCGCCGCTGATTTTAGTTAAGCTTTTTTTTTGTTAAAAAATTTGTTAAGTCTAATGCACTTTCTGCCATTCTCACTGCTGTGTGCTTAGTAGCTGAACCGGAGCGGAGTTGCGCATGCACGGGTCAGTTTCTCCGCTGGCTTGCTTTTTACCGGTAATAAGCAAACGCACACGGTATGATAACCGTGCATTTTAATACCGTGGTATACCGTGAAACCGGTTACCGCTGCAACCCTACTCCTAACTAAAGCCATTTATATCCAACATCAGCACACCGGCGTCCTGCCGCCTCCTATTACGTCCCAGATCACCGCTTGCTTGCTGCGCGCCATTAACAATAATAACCGCAAATCCAGCTTGGCCTTTATATCTTCAATGGTAGCCTGGTGCGGTGTGTGTGGGGGGTTGTAACAGGCTAGCAGAGTAAAGTAACTGAGGGGGACGGAGGGATTTGCAGGGAAGGTAGTGGCACTCGTTTAAGGGGTGAGAAGTGTGACCAAGGGTGCTCCGTTGCTTGGGGAGCTGGGTGAGCAACGCCTGTGGGTTTTGGACAGTGTGGATGGAGTGAGCTGGGTGAGACCTGTCCGCACGACTGAGAGGGACCGAGTGTCTGCTGGGGTTCTACCAGGACCTAGTGGAGGATCACACATATAGAGGTGGTGTTCTACCAGGACCTAGTGGAGGATCACACATATAGAGGTGGTGTTCTACCAGGACCTAGTGGAGGATCACACATATAGAGGTGGTGTTCTACCAGGACCTAGTGGAGGATCACACATATAGAGGTGGTGTTCTACCAGGACCTAGTGGAGGATCACACATATATAGAGGTGGTGTTCTACCAGGACCTAGTGGAGGATCACACATATAGAGGTGGTGTTCTACCAGGACCTAGTGGAGGATCACACGTATAGAGGTGGTGTTCTACCAGGACCTAGTGGAGGATCACACGTATAGAGGTGGTGTTCTACCAGGACCTAGTGGAGGATCACACGTATAGAGGTGGTGTTCTACCAGGACCTAGTGGAGGATCACACGTATAGAGGTGGTGTTCTACCAGGACCTAGTGGAGGATCACACGTATAGAGGTGGTGTTCTACCAGGACCTAGTGGAGGATCACACATATAGAGGTGGTGTTCTACCAGGACCTAGTGGAGGATCACACGTATAGAGGTGGTGTTCTACCAGGACCTAGTGGAGGATCACACGTATAGAGGTGGTGTTCTACCAGGACCTAGTGGAGGATCACACATATAGAGGTGGTGTTCTACCAGGACCTAGTGGAGGATCACACATATAGAGGTGGTGTTCTACCAGGACCTAGTGGAGGATCACACATATATAGAGGTGGTGTTCTACCAGGACCTAGTGGAGGATCACACATATAGAGGTGGTGTTCTACCAGGACCTAGTGGAGGATCACACATATAGAGGTGGTGTTCTACCAGGACCTAGTGGAGGATCACACATATAGAGGTGGTGTTCTACCAGGACCTAGTGGAGGATCACACATATATAGAGGTGGTGTTCTACCAGGACCTAGTGGAGGATCACACATATAGAGGTGGTGTTCTACCAGGACCTAGTGGAGGATCACATATATAGAGGTGGTGTTCTACCAGGACCTAGTGGAGGATCACATATATAGAGGTGGTGTTCTACCAGGACCTAGTGGAGGATCACACATATAGAGGTGGTGTTCTACCAGGACCTAGTGGAGGATCACACATATAGAGGTGGTGTTCTACCAGAACCTAGTGGAGGATCACACGTATAGAGGTGGTGTTCTACCAGGACCTAGTGGAGGATCACACACATATAGAGGTGGTGTTCTACCAGGACCTAGTGGAGGATCACACATATATAGAGGTGGTGTTCTACCAGGACCTAGTGGAGGATCACACATATAGAGGTGGTGTTCTACCAGGACCTAGTGGAGGATCACACGTATAGAGGTGGTGTTCTACCAGGACCTAGTGGAGGATCACACGTATAGAGGTGGTGTTCTACCAGGACCTAGTGGAGGATCACACATATATAGAGGTGGTGTTCTACCAGGACCTAGTGGAGGATCACACATATATAGAGGTGGTGTTCTACCAGGACCTAGTGGAGGATCACACATATAGAGGTGGTGTTCTACCAGGACCTAGTGGAGGATCACACATATAGAGGTGGTGTTCTACCAGGACCTAGTGGAGGATCACACATATAGAGGTGGTGTTCTACCAGGACCTAGTGGAGGATCACACGTATAGAGGTGGTGTTCTACCAGGACCTAGTGGAGGA